>NW_028327749.1:0-50516 GCF_031878675.1 Megascapheus bottae | reverse complement strand
TGGGTAAGGGGTAAGGGTTAGGGTTAGGGTTAGGGTTGGGTTAGAGTTAGGGTTAGGGTTAGGGGTGAGGGTAAGGTTAAAGTTTAGGCTTAGGGTTAGGGTTAGGGTTAGGGTTAAGGTTAGGTTTAGGGTTAGGGTTAGGGTAAGGGTAAGGGTTTAAGTTTTAGGCTTAGGGTTAGGGTTAGGTTTAGGGTTAGGGTCAGGGTTAGGGTTAGGGTAAGGTTCAGGGTTAGGGTTACGGTAAGGGTTAGGGTTAGGGTTAGGGTAAGGGTAAGGGTTGCGGTTAGGGTTAGGTTTAGGGTTAGTGTTAGGTGTTAGGGTTAGGGTTATGTTCAGGGTTTGGGTAAGGGTAAGGGTTAGGCTAAGTTAAGAGTGAGGGTTAGGGTTAGGGTTATGGTTCGGGTTAGGTTTAGGTTTAGGTTTAGGGTTACGGTAAGTGTTAGGGTTAGGATTAGGGTTAGCGTTAGGTTAGGGTTAGGGTTAGGGTAAGGTTAAGGGTTAGGTTTAGAGTAAGGATTAGGGTTAGGGTTAGGTTTAGGGTAATGGTTAGGGTTAAGGTTAGGGTAAAGGTTAGGGTTAGGTTTATTGTTAGGGTTAGGTTAAGGATTAGGGTTAGGGTTAGGGTTAGGGTTAGCATAAATGTTAGGGTTAGGGTTAGGGTTAGGATAGGGGTAAGGATTAGGGTTAGGGTTAGGGTTAGGGTTAGGTTTAGTGGTGGGTTAGAGTTAGGGATAGGGTTAGGGTGAGGGTAAGGTTAAAGTTATGCTTAGATTAGGGTTAGGGTTAGGGTTAGGGTTAGTGTTAGGGTTAGGGTAAGGGCAAGTTTTAAGTTTAGCTTAGGGTTAGGGTTAGGGTTAGGGTTAAGCTTAGGGTTAGGGTTAGGGTAAGGGTAAGGTTTAGGGGTAGGGTTGGGCTTAGGGTAAGCGTAAGGGTTAGTGTTACGGTTAGGTTTAGGGTTAGGTTAAGGCTTAGGGATAGGGTTACGGTAAGGTTTAGTGTTAGTGTTTGGGTTAGGGTTAGGGTAAGGGTAAGGGTTAGGTTTAGGGTTAGTTTAGGTTTAGGATAGGGTTAGGATTAGGTTTACAGTTAGGGTAACTGTCAGGGTAAGGGTAAGTTAGGGTTAGGGGTTAGGGTTAGGGTTAGGGTAAGGGTAAGGGTTAGGTTTAGGGTTAGGGTTAGGGTTAGGGTTAGGGTAAGGGTAAGGGTTAGAGTTAGGGTTACGGTTAGGTTTAGGTTTAGGATTAGGGTTATGGTTAGGGTACAGGGTAAGGGTAACTGTTAGGGTTAGGTTTAGGGTTGGCGTTAAGGTTAGGGTTCAGGTTAGGGTAAGGGTAAGGGTGCGGGTTAGGGTTAGGGTTAGGGTTAGGGTAAGGGTAAGGTTAGGGTTAAGGTAAATGTTAGGGTGAGGGTTAGGGTAGGGTAAGGGTACGGGTTAGGGTTCGGGTTAGGGTTAGGTTTCGGTTAGGTTCGGGTTAGGTCGGTACGGGTAAGGGTACGTGTTAGGTAAGGTTTAGGGTTGGCGTTACGGGTTAGGGTTAAGGTTAGGGTCCGGGTAAGGTTTAGGGTACGGGTTCGGGTTAGGGTTAGGTTTCGGGTTAGGTTACGGGTTCGGGATCGGGTTACGGTACGGTTTCGGGTTAGTGTTTGGGTTAGGGTTCGGGTACGGGTCAGGGATCGTGTACGGGTTCGTTTACGGTTACGGGCTAGGGTTAGGCTTCGGTTACCGTACGGTCCGTGTTCGGGTACGGGTAAGTGTTCGGGTTCGGGTTAGGGTTAGGGGTTCGGTTACGGTTTCGGGTTACGGGTTAGGGTTAGGGTACGGGTACAGGGTACAGTGTTACGGGTTAGTGTTAGGGTAAGGATAAGTGTTCGGGTTATTTTTCGGGTTAGGTTTAGCGTTAGGGTTTAAGTTTAGGGTTAGGGTAGCGTTAGGTCAAGGATTAGGGTTACGGTTCGGTTAGGGTACGGGTACGGTACGGGTGCGGGTTAGGGTTCGGTTAGTTTTAGGTTAGGGTTCGGGTTAGGGTACGGGTCAGGGTGCGGGTTAGGGTACGTGATCGGGATCGGGTACGGTACGGGCCCGGGACCGCCTCCGGGTACGGGTCCGGGTTCGGCTTCGGGGACGGGGTCGGGTACCGGCTACCGGATCGGGTTCGGGTACGGGACCGGGATCTGTTACGGGTACGGTTACGGGGACGCCTTCAGGTTCGGATTCGGGATCGTTTTGGGGCTCGGGTCCGGGTTACGGGTTCGGGTACGTGGTACGGGTACGGGTTCCGGTTCGGGTACGGGTCCGGGTCCCGGTACGGGATCCGGTACGGGATCGGGTACCTGACCGGAAACGCGTACGGGTACGGGTTAGCCTTCGGGTACCGGTCAGGGTCCCGGTATCGGGTTCGGGTTCGGGATCGGTTACGCGATCGGGATCGGGATACGGTTATCGGGTACGGGTATTGGGTCCGGGTCCGGGTAGGTCACGGGTTCGGGTACGGGAACCGTTACGGGGTTCGGGTACGGGACAGGGACAGGGATCCGGATCGGCTACGGGTTCCGGTACGGGTTCTGGAACGGGAACGGATTCGGGTACGGGACGGGGGACCGGGTACCGGTACGGGATCGGGTAAGGGAACGGTATCGCGAACGGGATCGGGACCGGGACCGGGAACGGGTACCGGGACCGGGTTCGGTATCGGGAGGGTACGGGAACGGGAGTCCGGGAACGGGTACAGTAACGGGTACAGGTCCGGCTACGGGTACGCATACGGGAACCGATGCGGTACCGGCTCCGGGATCGGGATACGCGAACGGGATCCGATACGGTACCGCGACCGGGACCGCTATCGGGTACGGGCACGGGAACGGTATACGCGAACGGGAACGGGCACGGGAACGGGACCGGGTCCGGGTACGGGAACCGGATCGGGTACGGGAACGGAATCGGGACCGGAAACGGGATTGGGTACCGGTACGGGATCGGAAACGGGTAACGGTACGGTATCGGATACGGTAACGGGGACCGGGGACGGAAACGGGTACGGGGAACGGGTACGGTGACCGGGTACGGCGAACGGGTACGGTCCGTGTACGGGATCCGGATCGGATACGGGTACGGGAACGGGTTCGGAATCGGGTTAGGGTACCGGGTACGGGTTCGGGACCGGTACCGGGTGCGGGTTCGGCGTCGGGATCGTATACGGGAACGGATACGGAAACGAGTACGGGAACGGGTCCGAGATCGGGATCGGGGAACGGGAACGGTAAACGGATCGGGAACGGGATCGGGAACGGGACCGGTACCGGAATCGGGAACGGGATCGCGATACGGGTACGGCAACGGGTACGGGACGGGTAACGGGGTACCGGTACCGGATCTCAATCGGGATCGGGAACCGGTACGCGAACGGGATCGGGATCGGGCCCGGGTCCAGGATCGGGACCGGGTACGGATACGGGTACGGGACCGGCAACGGGTAACGGGAAGGGGACCGGGACCGAGTGCGGTACGGTGACGGGATCGGGATCCTGAACGGAACGGGATCGGGAACGGGTCCGGAATCCGGATCGGGTACGGGACCGAGAACGGGATCGTCTACGGGTACGGGTCGGGTATAGTGTATCGGGATCGGGAACGATAACGGGTACGGGTTCGGGACCAGGTCCGGGAGCGGTAACGGATACGCGTACGGGATCGGGAACGGATACCGGATCGGGATCGGAACCGGGACCGGGTACGGGTACGGTATCGGGAACGGGTACCGGGTACGGTAACGGGAACGGGAACGGGAACGTAACCGACAACGGGAACGGGACCGCGACCGGGACCGGTGCGGAAGCGGCGAACCGTGACCGGGTACGGGATCGTATAGCGGGTCCGGTAAGGGAAACGGGAAGGGGAACGGGTCCGGGACGAGGTACGGGTACGGGACCGGGAACGGGACGGGACCGGGTACGGCAACGGCTACGTAACCGGCAACGGGAACGGGAACGCGACCGGGTCCGGGAGCGGGAACGGGAACGCCTTCGGGAACCGTTACCGTTACGGGTACGATAAACGGGACCAGGACCGGGTGCGGGTACAGAAACGCCTTCGGGAACGGGAACGGAAACGGGAACGGGAACGGTACCGGGTCCGGGAACTGGGAACGCAAAGGGGGAACGGATACCGGAACGCGATCGGGTACGGGTACGGGTACGGGCCCGGGACCAGGGAACGGGACCGGGAACGGGAACGGGAACGGGCACGGGACCGGGCCCGGGAGCGGCTACGGGAACGGGAACGGGTACCAGGAACGGAGTCGGGAACGGGCACGGGACCGAGACCGCGTACGGGAACAAGACCCGGAACGCGAACGTGGACCGGGAACGGGAACGGGGCCCGGGACCGCGAACGGGACCGGTGATCGGGAACGGGTACGCAACCCGCATCGGGAACGGGATCGGAAACGGGACCGCGTACGGGTACGGGTACGGGAACCCCAACCGCAACGGGAAGGGGAACGGGGCCGGCACCGGCACCGGAACAGGAACGGTAACGTGGATCCGGACCGGCATCGGGAACGAGAACGGGAACGGGTACTGGAGCGCCCCCCGATACGGCTAAGTGGAACGGGACCGGGTCCGGGAACGGGAACCGGAACGCAAACGGGGGAGGGTACGCGTACGGGAACGGGACCGGGACCGGTAACGGGGAACGGGAACAGGTAACGGGAACCGGTACGGGTACGGATACGGGACCGGGTCCGAGACCGGGATCGTGAACGGGTACGGGCCCGGCCTGGCGTACGATTACGGTTACGGGTACGCCAACCGCATCTGAACGGTTCGGGAACGAGAACGGAGAACGGGAACGGGGAACGGGTACGGGAACGGGAACGGCAACCGGAACGGGACCGGGACCGGGTACGGGAACGGGGTACGGGCACGGGAACGGGTACGGGACCTGGTCCGCGTACGGATACGGCTACGGGAACGGCTACGCGACCGGGAACGGGACCGGGACCGATAACGGGAACTGGAACGGGTACGCGGACGGGAACGGAAACGGGAACGGGACCGAGACCGCGAACGGGATCGGGAACGGGTACCGGACCGGTTCCCGGTACGGGTACTGGTACCGAATCGGGAACGGGACCGTGACCGAGGAACGGTTCGGGAACGGGAACGGGAACGGGACCGGTACCGGGAACGGGTAAGTGTATCGGGGACGGGAACGGAAACGGTAACGGGAACGCCACCGGCACCCCGAACGGAAACGGGAACGGGAACGGGAACAAGCTACGGGACGGGTACGGAGTACGGGTACGGGAACGAGACCCGGACCGGGAGCGGGTTCAGGAACTGGTACGGATAACGGCAACGGGACCGGGACCGGGTACGGGAACGAGAACGGGAACGGGGTACGGGTACGGGAACGGGTCCGGGAACGGGAAGGGTGAACGGGTCCGGGTCCGGTAACGGGAACGGGAACCGGCACGGGAACGCGACCGGGACCGGGAACGGGAACGGGAACGGGAACGGAAACGGGGAACGGTAACGGGACCGGGACCGAGAACGGGTACCGGAACGGGTACGGGACCGGGACCGGGAACGGGGAGCGAGAACACGAACGGAAACGGAAACGGGTACGGAACAGGAACCGGGAACGGGAACGGGAACGGGAACCGGAACGGGAACGAGTACGGGACCGGGACCGGGACCGGGAACGGCTACCGCAACGGGTACGGGACCGGTACGGGAAAAGGACCGAGAACGGGAACCAAACCGGGAACGGGTACGGAAACGAGAACGGGAACGGGAACCGGAACACAAACTGGGACGGGAACGGGACCGGGTACGGGAAAAGGACCGGGAACGTGCAACGTGAAACGGGCTCAGGAACGGGTCCGTGAACGGAAACGGTATCGGGAACGGGTACGGACCGGGAACGGGGTACGGGAACGGGACCGGCACCAGGAACGGAAACGGGTCCGGGAACGGAACGGGAACGGGTCCGGCAACGGGAACGGGGACGAGAACGGGTCCGGGAACGAGATCGGGGAACGGGAACGCCATCCGGAACGGGAACGGCGACGGGACCGCGACCGGGTACGGGAACGGATACGGGTCCGGGAACGGGAAACGGGTACGGAACGGGAACGGTATAAGCGTACGGGAACGGGACCGGGACCGGGAACGGGACCGGGAAGAGTACGGGTACGGGACCGGGTCCGGACGACGGGATCCGGGACCGGAACGCGAACGGGAACGGGAACGGGACCGGGATCGAGATAAGGACCGGGTACGGGCACGGATACGGGAACGGGAACGGTAACGCGAACGGGAACGAGAACCGGAACGATAACGGGATACGGGTACGGGACCGGGTACGGGAATAGGACCGGGTAACGGTAACGGAGAACAGGAACGGGATAGTGAAACGAGAAAGGGACCGGGAACGGGATCGGAACCGGGACCGGCAGCGGGGAACGGGGTCGGGAACGGAATCGGGAACCGAAACGGGATACGGAACGGGAACTGGACCGAGAACGCAAACGGGAACGGGTACGGGAACGGAACGGGAACCGGTACGGGAACGCGACCGGAACCGGGAACGGGTAAGGGTACGCGTACGAAGACAGATACGGGATACGGGAACGGGACCGAGTACTGAAACGGCAACGGAATCGGGTACGAGATCGGGGAACTGGATCGGGAACGGGATCGGGAACGGGACCGGGACCGGGTAGCGGGAACGGAAACGCGAACGGATACGGGTACGGTATCGGGTACGCTACCGGATCCGGGACCGCGAACGGGATCGGAAACGGGAACGGGATCGGATCGGGAACGGGTAAGGGGTACGGGAAAGGGCCCGGGACCGGGTACGGCACCGGGAACGGGTACGGCAACGGAACGGGACGGGCTACGGGAACGGGAACGGGACCGCGACCGGGAGCGTGATACGGGAACGGGAACCGGAACGGATACGGGAACGTGGAACGGGACCGGGGCACGGGGAACGGGTTCGGGTACGGCTCCTGGAACGGTATACGGGACCGGGTACAGTACGGGTACGGGACCGGCATCGGGTACGGGAACGAGTACGGTACCGGGTACGAGTTCGGTACGGGAACGCCTACCGGAACGGGTACGGCTACTGGACCGGGACCCGGGAACGGGAACGGGAACGGAAACGGATCCCGGTACGGGAACGGTAACGGGAACGGAAACGGTAATGCGATACGGGTACGGGAAGAAAAACGGGAACGGAACCGGGACCGGGAACGGGTACGAGAACGGGAACGGATACAGATACGGGAACGGGACAGGGGACCGGGAACGGGACAGGGAACGTGGAACCGCAACGGGAACGGGAACGGGACCGGGACCGAGACCGGGTACCGGGACCGGAACGGGAACGTGAACGGGAACGGGACCGGGAACGGGAATAGGACCGGGAACGGGCACGGAATCGGGTACGGGAACGGAAACGCGAACGGGAACGAGAACCGGAACGATAAACGGGAACGTGGAACGGGGACCGGGAACGGGTAAAGGGACCGGAACGAGATCGGAGGAACAGGTACGGGAAAGGGAAACGAGATAGGTGAGGGGAACGGTGAACGGGACCGGCAGCGGGCACTGGGACGGGAACGGAAACGGGAACGGATACGGAAACGGGTACGGGAACGGGACCGAGAACGCAAACGTGGAACGGGAACGGGTATGGATCGGGAACCGGAACGGGAACGCGTCCGGAACCTAAATCGGGATCGGGTACGCGAACGAAAACAGTAACCGGAACGGGAACGGGACCGAGAACAGAAACGGCTACGGTAACGGGAACGGGAACGGGGATCGGGAACGGGAACGGCATCTGGTACGGGACCGGGACCGGGAGCGGAACGGTAACGCGAACGGGAACGGGAACAGAGACGGGAACGGGACCGGACCCGGGACGGCGAACGGGTACGGAAACGGGAACGGGAACCGGAACGGGGACGGGATAGGGATCGTGAAAGGGCCCGGGACCGGGTACGGGTCCGAGAACGGGAACGGCAACGGATCGGGACGGGCAACGGGAACGGGAACGGGACCACCAACGGGTGCGGGTAGGGAACGGGTACGGGAACCGGTACGGGATACGGGAACGGGGAACGGGACCGGAACCGGGAGCGGGTACGGAGACGCTATCGGGAACGGGAACGGTATACGGGATCGGGTACGGTTCCGGGACCTGGAACGGGAACGGAATACGGGTACGGGTACCGGATCGGGTCGGGAAAGGCGACGGGCCCGGCTCCGGAAACGGCACCGGGAACGGGAACGGAACCGGTAAGGAAACGGGCACGGGCACGGGACCGGGACCGGGAACGGGAACTAGAACCGGTACGCGATCGGTCCGGGAACGGGAGACGGGATCGGACGCTACCGGTTCGGTAACGGGTACGGGGACCGGGTTCGGGACCGGGTGCGGCAACGGGGATCGCTAAGGGTAACGGGAACGGGCCCGGGACCGGAAACGGGACCGGGAACGGGTACGGGTACGCGAACGGGACCGGCAACGGGAACGGGAACGGGACCGCGAACGGGAACGGGAACGGGACCGGGACCGGGTAACGGGAACGGGAACGGGTCCGGCAGCGGGAACGGAGATCGGGAACGGGAACGGGAACGGGCCCAGACCGGCAACGGGATCGCGTACGGGACCGGCTACGGTACGGTAACGGGACCGCGATCGGAAACGGGAACGGGAACGCCACCCGATACGGGAACGGGAACGGCACCGGCTACGGGAACGGGAACGGGAACGGAAACCGTATCGAGAACGGGACCGAGACCGGGTACGGGGAACGGGTACGGGAACGGGACCGGGAACGGCACCGGGTACGGGAACGGAAACGGTAACGGGACCAGCAACGGGTATCGGGTACGGGAACGGGGACCGCGAGCGGGAGCGCGAACGGGAACGGGATCGGGAACCGGAACGGTAACGGCTACGGGAACGGGACCGGGACCGGGAGCGGGAACGGAAACGCAATAACGGGTACGGGAACCGAAACGGGAACGGGAACGGGAACCGGGACCAGGAACGGGAACGGATACGGGAACGGGTACCGGAACGGGAACGGGAACGGGAACGGGAACCGGCCCGGGACCGGGAACGGGACCCGGAACGTGGAACGGGAACGCGAACGGGTCCGGGCAACGGGTACGGGAACGGGACCGCGAACGGGAACGGGATCGGGAACGCCACCCGATACGGGTACGGGTACGGGACCGGGGACCGGGAACGGGAACGGGAACGGGAACGGGACCGGCAACGGGAACGGAGAACGGGTACGGGAACGCGAACGTAAACCGGAACGGGAACGGGAACGGGACCGGGACCGGGACCGGGAACGGGAACGGGAACGGGGAACGAGAAGTGGGAACGGGAACGGAAACATAGACCGGTACCGGGTACTGGTAACAGGAACGAGTACGGGAACGGGAACGGGAACAGGAACGGGACCGGGTACCGGGAACGGGAACGGGAACGGGAACGGGACCGGGAACGGGAACCGGAACGGGTACGCCAACCGGTACGGATATCGGGTGCGGGTAACGGGACCGGGTGCGGCTACGGCATCAGGAACGTGATCGGGTACGGGTACGCGAACGGGAACGGGAACGCAAACCGGAACGGGAACGGCAACGGACCGGGACCGACAACGGGAACACGAACGCGAACGGGATCGCGAGCGGGACCGGGAACGGGAACGAGAACGGGAACGGCTACGGGTACGCGATCGGGACCGAGAAAGAGACCGGGACCGGGAACGGGAACGAGAACGGGAAGGGTGAACGGAAACGGCAACCCGAACGGGAACCGATACGGGGAACGGGAACGGGTACGGGAACGGGCCCGGGACCGGGAACGGGACCGGGAACGGGGAACGGGATCGGGATCGGGAACGCGACCGGCTACCGAAACGGGAACGTAGTACAGGAACGGGAACGGGAACGGTAACGGGACCGGGACCGGGAGCCGCAACCGGAACGGGAACGGGAACCGGAACGGAATCGGGTAGGGGAACGGGACCGGGACCGGGAACAGCAACGGGTACCAGTACGGGTACGGGAACGCAACCGGGACCGGAACGGGTACGGGAAAGGGAACGAGTACCGAAACGGGAACGCGAACGGGACCGGGACCGGGAACGGGTACCGGAACGGGGAACGGGAACGGGTCCGCGACCGGAAACGGGATCGGTACGGGTACGGGATGAGCGGGAACACGTACGGGGACCGGTCCGGGACCGGGTACGGTAACGGGAACGGAATCGCGATCGGGTACGGGAACCCATACGGGATCGGGAACAGGACCGAGACCGGTAACGGAAACGGGGAACGGAATCGATAATCGCGCACGGGATCGGGACCGGGACCGGGTACGGGTACGGCTACGGGAACCGAATCGGGATCAGGATCGGGAACGCGAAGGGGGACGGGTCGGGTTCCGGTACCGGTACGGGTACGGGAACGGGAGACGGATAGGGGAACAGGTACGGGTCCGGGATCGGGACCGGGACCGGGTACGGGAACGGTAACGGGAACGGGAACGGGACCTGGGAACGGAACTGTAACGGGACCGGGACCGGCAACGGGAACGCGAACGGGCACCGAATCGGAACCGGGTCCGGGTACGGATTCGGGAACGGGAACGGAAACGGAATCGGAAACGGGACCGGTACCGCAAACGGGAACGGGCACGGGAACGGTAACGGGTACGGGATCGGGAACGGCAACGGGACCGGGTCCGGGAACGGGAACGCGTACGGGAACGGGTACGGGACCGGGAAACGGAAACGGGTACGGGTACGGAAACGAAAACGGGAACGGGACCGGGAACGGTAAACGGAAACGGGACGGGAACGGGACCGGCAACGGGGAACGGGAACGGGAACGGGACCGGCAACGGGAACGGGAACGGGAACCGGACCGGGAACGGGTACCGGGAACCAGATCGGGTACGGGACCGGATACGGGAACGGGAACGCAAACGGGAACGGGAACGGAGAACGGTACGGGTAAGATAAACGAGTAAGGGACCGGGTACGCGATACCGGACCGGGACCGGCAGCGGGAACGGGGACGCGAACGGTAAACGGGAACGGAAACGGAAACCGGAACGGGATCGGGACCGAGAACGGAAACGGGAACGGGTACGGAACGAGAACCGGAACGGGGAACGGGACCGGAACCGGTAACGGTTACGGCTACGCGAACGTATAACGGTAACGGGTACGGTACGGGACCGAGAACTGGTACGGCTACGATAACGGGTACGGGAACGGGGAACGGGAACGGGAACCTGTTCGGAACCGGTAGCGGGAGCGGGAACGGAAACGAGTACGGGATCGGGACCGGTTCCTCCCCGTCAGTGAGTCTCACTCACCCCCCCCCCCCGGCGGCGCCGGCCACGCGCGCGCTCCCCCCCGCCAGTGCGACCCCTGCCCCGCCCCCTCACCCCCTACCCCTCCCCCTCACCCCTCCCCACCCCTACCCCTACCCCCTCCCCCTACCCCCTCCCCACCCCCTCCCTACCCCTCCCCTCCCACCCTCCCCCACCACCCTCACCCCTCCACCCTCCCCCTCACCCTACCCCTCACCCCTCCCCCTCCCCTACCCCCCTACCCACCCCCTACCCCTCACCCCCTACCCCTCCCCCTCACCCTACCCCTAACCCTCCCCTAACCCTACCCCACCCCCACCCACCGCTACCCCTACCCCTCCCCTACCCTCCTCTACCCATCCCGTACCCACACCCTTACCCACACAAACCAACCCTCCCTACACCTAACCCTAACCCTACCCTAACCCTAACCCTAACCTACCCTAACCCTAACATTACCCCTTACCCTAACCCTTACCTTACCCCTAACCCTAACCCTAATCCTTACCCTCACCCTAACCCTCACCCCTAAGCCTTACCCTAACCCTAACCCTAAACCTAAACCTAACCCTTACCCTAACCCTAAACACTACACCTAACCCTAACCCTAAACCTAACCTTACCCTAACCCTAACCCTACTCTAACCCTAACCCTTACCCTTACCCTAAGCCTAACCCTAACCCTAACCCTAAACCTAACCCTATCCCTAACCCTAAATCTTACCCTTACCCTAAACCTAAACCTAAACCTAACCCTAACCCTAAACCTAACCCTTACCCTTAACCTAAACTTATCCCTAACTCTAACCCTAAGCCTTACCCTTACCCTAAACATAACCTAACCCTTACCCTAACCCTAACCCTAAACCTAACCCTAACCCTTACCCTTACCCTAACCCTTACCCTAACCATAACCCCAAACCTAACCCTACCCCTAACCCTAACCGTAACCCTTAACCCTACCCTACCCCAACTCTAACCCTAACCATAACCCTAAACTTAACCCTAATCCTAACCCTAACCCTTACCCTTACCCTAACCCTATCGCTAAAACTAAACCTAACCCTAAACCTAAACCTTACACTTACCATAACCCTAACCCTAAATGTAACCCTAACCCTAACTCTAAACCTAACCCGAAACCTAACCCTTACCCGTACCTTACCCCTAACGATAACCCTCACCCTAACCCTAACCCTAACCCTAAACCTTACGCTTACCCTAACCCTAACCCTAACCGTAACCCTAACCCTTACCCTTACCCTAACTCTAACCCTAAACTTAACACTAACCCAAACCCTAACCCTAACCTTACCCTTAAGCTAACCCTAACCCTAACATTAACCCTAAGCATAACCCTTACCCTTACCCTAACCCCAACCCTAAACCTAACCTTAACCCTAACCCTAACCGTAATCTTCACCCTTACCCTTACCCTAACCCTAACCCTAACCCTAACCATAACACTAACCCTAAACTTAATCCTTACGCTAACCCTAACCCTAACCCTAACCCTAACCCTTACCCTAACCCTTACCCTTTCCCTAACCCTAACCCTAACCCTAACCCTAAACTTAACCCTAACTTTAATCCTAAACCTAACCCCAACCCTAACACTAACCCTAACCCTTACCCTTACACAAACACTTACCCTAACTCTAACCCTAATCCTAACCCTAACACTAACCCTAACCCTTACCCTCACTCTAACCCTAACTCTAACTATAACCCTAATACTTACCCTTACCTAATCCTAACCCTAACCTTAAAGCTAACCCTAACCCTAACTCTAACCCTAACCCTAACACTAACCATAATCCTAATCCTCACCCTTACCCTAACCCTCACCCTAAACCTAACCTTAAGGCTAACCCTAACCTTAACCCGAACCCTTACCCTAACCCTAACCCTAACCCTAACCCTTACCCTTACCCTAACCATAACCCTAACCCTAACCCTAACACTAACCATAACCCTAACCCTTACCCTTACAATAAACCTAACCCTAACCCCAACACTAACCCCTAACCCTAACCCTAACCCTTACCCTTACCCTTACCCTAACCCTAACCCTAACCTTAAAACTAACTCTAACCCTAACCCTAACACCTAACCCTAATCCTTACCCTAACCCTAACCCTAACCCTAACCCTTACCCTTACCCTAACCCTAACCCTAAACTTTATGCTAACCCTAACCCTAACCCTAACTCTTACCCTAACCCTAACCCTAATCCTTACCCTAACTCTAACCCTAACCCTAACCGTTACCCTAACCCTTACCCTTTCCGTAACCCTAACCCTAACCCTAACCCTAACCTTAACCCTAACCCTAAACCTAACCCTAACCATTACCCTTAACCTAACCCTAACCCTAAACTTAACCCGAACCCTAAATCTAAACCTAACCCTCACCCTGACCCTTACCCTAACCCTAATCCTAAACCTAACCTTAACCCTAACCCTAACCCTAACTCTCACCCTCACTCTTACCCTAACCCTAACCCTAACCCTAATCATTACCCTAACCTAAACCTAACCCTAACCCTTAGCCTAACCCTTACCCTAACCCTAACCCTAACCCTAACCCTTACACTTACCCTAACACTAACCGTAAACCTAACCCTAACCCTAACCCTAATCCTTATCCTAACCCTAACCCTAAACTTTATGCTAACCCTAACCCTAAACCTAACTCTTACCCTAAACCTAAACCTAATCCTTACCCTAACTCTAACCCTAATCCTTACATTTCCCTAACCCTAACCCTAACCCTAACACCTAACCCTCATCCTTACCCTAACCCTAACCCTAACCCTTACCCTTACCCTAACCCTAACCCTAACTCTTACCCTAACCCTAACCCTAATCCTTACCCTAACTCTAACCCTAACCCTAACCCTTACCCTAAACCTTACCCTTTCCCTAACCCTAACCCAAATCTAACCCTAATCCTCACCCTTACCCTAACCCTGACCCTAACCCTAAACCTAACCTTAAGGCTAACCCTAACCCTAACACCTAACCCTTACCCTAACGCTAACCTTAACAATAACCCTAACCCTTACCCTTACCCTATCCCTATCCCTAAACCAAACCTTAACCCTAACCCTAACCCTTATCCTAAACCTTATCCTTTCCCTACTCCAAACCCTAACCCTAACCGTAACCCTAACCCTAAACCTAACCCTAACCATTACCCTTAACCTAACCCTAACCCTAAACCTAACCCGAACCCTAAATCTACACCTAACCCTCACCCTGAACCTTACCCTAACCCTAACCCTAAACCTAACCTTAACCCTAACCCTAACCCAAACCCTCACCCTAATTATTACCCTAACCCTAACCCTAATCCCTACCCTAACCTAAGCCTAACCCTAACACTTACCCTAACCCTTACCCTTTCCCAAACCCTAACCCAAACCCTACCCCTAACCTTAACCCTAACCCTAAACCTAACCCTAACTCCTACCCTTGACCTTACCCTAACCCTACACATAACCCGAACCCTAACTCTAAACCTAACCTCACCCTTACCCTTACCCTAACCCTAATCCTAACCCTAACCCTAACCCCTAACCCTAACCCTAAACCTAAGCCTAAACATAACACTTACCCTAACCCTAACCGTAAACATAAAACTAACTCTAACCCTAACCCTAAAAATTAACCTTACGCTAACCCTAACCTTAACCCTAACCAAACCCTAACCCTAACCCTAAATCTAACACTTACCCTAACCCTAACCCTAAACCTAAACCTAACCCGAAACCTAACCCTACCCCTAGCCCTCATCCTTACCCTAACCCTAACCCACCCAAACACTAAACCAAACCCTAACCATAACACCTAACACTAACCCTTACCAAAACCCTAACCCTTACCCTAACCCTAACCCTAAAACTAACCTTAACACTAACCCTAACTCTAAACCTAACCCTAACCCTAAACCTATCCCTAACCCTTACCAAAACCCTAACCCTTACCCTAACCCTAACCCTAACCCTAACCTTACCCGTAACCCTTACACTTACCCTTACCCTAACCCTAACCCTAATCTTAACCCTAACCCATACCCTAACCCTTACCCATACCCTAACCCTAAACATAAACCTAACCCTAACACTAACCCTAACCCTTACCCTTAACCTAACCCTAAAAACAACCCTAACCCTAACTCAAAACCTAAACCTAACCCTAAACCTAAACCCTAACCTTTAACCTAAACCTAACCCTAACCCTAACCCTTACCCTTACCATAATCCTAACCCTAACCTTAATGCTAACCCTAACCCTAACACTAACCCTTAACCTAACACTAACCCTAACCCTAATCCTTACCCTAACCCTAACATAACCCTGACCCTAAACCTAACCATGATCCTAACCCTAACCCTAACCCCTATCCCTTACCCTAACCCTAACCCTAAACCTAACCTTAACCCTAACCCTAACCCTCACCCTTACTCTTACCCTAACCCTAACCCTAATCCCTACCCTAACCTAAGCCTAACCCTAACCCTTATCCTAACCCTTACCCTTTCCCAAACCCTAACCCAAACCCTAACCCTAACCTTAACCCTAACCCTAAACCTAACCCTAACTCTTACCCTTAACCTTAAGCTAACCCTAAACCTAACCCGAAACCTAACTCTAAACCTAACCCTCACCCTTACCCTTACCCTAACCCTAACCCTAACCCTAACCATAACCCCTAACACTAACCCTAAACCTAAGCCTAAACATAACACTTACCCTAACCCTAACCCTAAACATACAACTAACTCTAACCCTAACCCTAACCCTTAACCTTACGCTAACCCTAACCTTAACCCTAACCTAACCCTAACCCTAACCCTAAATCTAACACTTACCCTAACCCTAACCCTAAACCTAAACGTAACCCGAAACCTAACCCTACCCCTAACCCTCATCCTTACCCTTAACCTAACCCTAACCCTTACCCAAACACTAAACCAAACCCTAACCATAACACCTAAACCTAACCCTTACCAAAACCCTAACCCTTACCCTAACCCTAACCCTAAAACTAACCTTAACACTAACCCTAACTCTAAACCTAACCCTAACCCTAAACCTATCCCTAACCCTTACCAAAACACTAACCCTTACCCTAACCCTAACCCTAACTCTAACCTTACCCGTAACCCTTACCCTTACCCTTACCCTAACCCTAAACACAACCCTTACCCTAACCCTTACCCTTACCCTAACCCTAACTCAAAACCTAACCCTAACCTAACCCTAAACCCTAACCCTTACCCTAAACCTAACCCTAACCCTTACGCTTACCCTACTCCTAACCCTAACCTTAATGCTAACCCTAACCCTAACACTAACCCTTACCCTAACACTACCCCTAACCCTAATCCTTACCCTAACCCTAACCTAACCCTGACCCTAAACCTAACCATGATCCTTACCCTAACCCTAACCCCTAACCCTTACCTAACCCTAACCCTAACCCTAAACCTAACCCTTACCCTAACCATATCCCTAAACCTAATCCTAACCCTTACCAAAACCCTAACCCTTACCCTAACCCTACCCTAAATATAACCTTAACCCTAACCCTAACACTAAACCTAACCCTAACCCTGAAAGTAACCCTAACACTTACCAAAACCCTAACCTTACCCTAACCCTAATCTTAATCCTAACCCTTACCCTTACCCTTACCCTAACACTAACCCTAACCTTAACCCTAACCCTAACCCTAACCCTTAACCATAACCTAACCCTAAACCTAAACCTAACTATAACACTCACCCTAACCCTTACCCTTACCCTAACCCTAACCTTAACCCTAACACTTACCCTTACCCTAAACCTAACCCTAAACCTAACCCTAACCCTAACCCTAACCCTTACCCTTACTCTAACCCTATCCTTAACCCTAACCCTAAACCTTACCCTTACCCTAACCCCAACCCTAACCCTTACCCTAACCCTAACCCTAACCCCTAACCCTAACACTAACCCTAACCCTTACCCTTACCCTAATCCTAAACCTAACCATAACCATAACCCTCACCCTTACCTTTACACTAACCCTAACCCTAAACCTAACCCTAACCCTAAGCAATAACCCTAACCCTAACCCTAAACCTAACTGTTATCCTTATTCTAACCCTAAACCTAAACCTAACCCTACCCCTAAACCAAACCCTAACCCTTAACCTTACCCTAACCCTAACCCTAACCCTAACCCTAACACTTACACTTACCCTAACCCTAAACTTAACCATAACCCTAACCTTGAACCTTACCGTAACCCTAACCCTAACCCTAACTCTTACACTTACCCTAACCCTAAACCTAACCCTACCTCTAACCCTAACCATAACCCTAAAACTTACCCTTACCCTAACCCTTACTCTAATCCTAACCCTAATCCTAAACCTAACTCTTACCATTACCCTAACCCTAACCCTATCCCTAACCCCTAACCCTAACCCTTACCCTTACCCTAACCTTAATCCTAACCCTAACCCTAACCCTAACCCTAACCCTAACACCTAACACTAACCCTAACCCTAAACATAATCTTAATGCTAACCCTAAACCTAAAACTAACTCCATTCCTTTCCCTAACCCTAACACTAACCCTTACACTTACCCTTACCCTAAACCTAACCCTAACCTTAACCCTAACCCTAACCATAACCCTAACCCTAAACCTTACCCTGACCCTAACCCTAACTCTAACCCACCCCTAAAGCTAACCTGAACCCGAACCCTTACCCTTACCCTAACCCAAATCCTAAACTTTGTGCTCACCATAACCCTAACCCTAACACTAACCCTAATCCTTACCGTAACCCTAAACCTAACCATAACCTTATCCTTAGCCTTCCCCTAACCCCAACCCTAATCTTAATGTTAACCCTAACCCTAACCCTAACTCTTACCCTAAACCTAACCCTAACCCTAATCTTTAATCTAACCCTAACCCTAACCCTTACCCTAACTCTTACCCTTTCCCTAACCCTAACCCTTACCCTAACGCTAACCTTTACAATAACCCTAACTCTTACACGTACCCTATCCCTAACCCTACACCTAACATTAACCCTAACCCTAACCCTAATCCTCACCCTTGCCCTTACCCTATCCCTAACCCTAACCCTAACCCTTACCCTAACCATTACCCTTTCCCTAACCCTAACCCTAACCCTAACTCTAACCTTAAACCTAACCCCAAATCTAACCCTAACCCTTACCCTTAACCTAACCCTAACCCTAAACCTAACCCGAACCCTAATTCTAAACATAACCCTCACCCTTACCATTACCCTAAAACTAACCCTAAACTTAAACTTAACCCTAATTCTAACCCTAACCCTCACCCTTACCCTTACTCTAACCCTAACCCTAATCCTTAAACTAATCCTAAGCCTAACCCTTACCCTACCCTAACCCTTACCCTAACCCTAACACTACCCTTACCCTAACCCCAACCCTAAACCCAAACCTTACCCTCAAACTAACCCTAACCCTTACCGTAACTCCTCAACCTCACCTTACCCTTACTCTTACCCTAACCCTAATACTTAAACTAACCCTAACCCTAACCCTAAACCTAACCCTTAACCCTAACCCTAAACCTAACCCTAACCCTTACCCTTAACCTAACCCTAACCGTAAACCTAACCCGAACCCTAACTCTAAACCTAAACCTCACCCTTACCATTACCCTAACCCTAACCCTAAAACTAACCCTAACCCTAACACAAAACCCTACCCTAACCCTAAGACTAACCCTAACACTTACCCTAACCCTAACCGTAAACCTTACCCTAACCCTAACCCTAACCTAACATTAACCCTAACCCTACACCTAACCCTCACACTTACCCTTACCCCAACCCTAACCCTAATCCTTACCCTAACCCTAAACCTAACCCTTACCCTAACCATTACCCTTTCCCTAACCCTAACCCTAACGCTAACCTTAACCCTAACCCTAAATCTAACCGTAACCTTAACCCCTAACCCTACCCTAACCCTAAGCCTAACCCTAACTCTAACCCTAACCCTAAACCTTAACCTTACCCTAACCCTAACCCTAACCCTAACCTAAACCTAACCCTAACCCTAACCCTAACACTTACCCTAACCCTAACACTAAACCTAAACCTAACCCGAAAACTAACCCTACTCCTAACCCTCACCCTTAACCTTACCCTAACCCTAACCCTTACCCAAACCCTAAACCTAACCCTAACCCTAACCCTAAACCTAACCGTAACCCTAACACTTACCCTAACCCTAACTCCTAACCCTTACCCTAACCCTAACCCTAACCCTAAACCTAACCCTTACCCTAACCCTAAACCTAAACCTAACCTTAACCCTAAACCTAACCCTAACCGTTACCCAAACCCTAAACCTTACCCTAAACCTAACCCTAACCCTAACCTTAACCCTAACCCTTACCCTTACCCTAACCCTATCCCTAACCCTAACGCTAAACCTAACCCTATCCCTAACCCTAAATCTTACCCTTACGCTTAACCTAAACTTAACCCTAACTCTAACCCTAACCCTTATCCTTAACCTCAACTTAACCCTAAATCTAACCCTAAGCCTTACCATAACCCTAAACATAACCCTAACCCTTAACCTAACCCTAACCCTAACCCTAAACCTAACCCTTACCCTTACCCTAACCCTTACCCTTACCCTAACCCTAACTCTAAACCTAACCCAAACCCTAACCCTAACCGTAACCCTTACCCCTACCCTAACCCTAAACCTAACCCTAACCATAACCCTAACCTTAACCCTAATCCTAACCTTAACCATTACCCTTACCCTAACCCTAACCCTAAACGTAACCCTAACCCTAACCCTATACCAAACCCTTACCCTTACCCAAACCCTAACCCTAAACCTAACCCTAACCCTAACTCTAAACCTAACCCTAACCCTAACCCTAACCGTTACCCATACCTTAACCCTAATGCTAACCCTAACCCTAACTCTAAACCTTACATTAACCCTAACCCTAACCGTAACCCTAACCTTTACCCTTACCCTAACCCTAACCGTAACCCTAACCCTAACCACTAACCCTAACCCTAACCCTTACCCTAGCCCCAAAACTAACCCTAAACCTAACCTTAATGCTACCCCTAAACCTAACCCTAAACATAACCCTTACCCTAACCCTAACCCTAACCTTAATCCTTACCCTACCCCTACCCCTAATCCTAACCCTTACCCTAACCCTTATTCTTACCCTTTCCCTAACCCTAACCCTAACCCTAACACTAACCCTAACCCTCACCCTTACCCTTACCCTAACCCTAACCCTAAACCTAAAACTAACCCTAACCCTAACCCTCACCCTTACCCTTACCCTAACCTAACCTTAACCCTAAACCTTAACCTTTACCTAACGCTACCCTAACCCTAAACTTAACCCTAACTCTAAACCTAACCCCTAAAAATAACCCTAACACTTATCCTTACCCTAACACTAACCCTAACACTTACCCTTACCCTAACCCTAACCCTAACCCTAACCCTAAACCTAAACCTAACCCCTAACCCTAACCCTAACCCTAACACTTACCCTTACCCTAACACTTACCCTAACTGTAAACCTAATCCTAACCCTATCCCTAAACCTAAAACTAACCCTAACACTAACCCTTACCCTTACCCTAACCCTAACCCAAACACTAACCCTAAACCTTACCGTAACCCTATCCCTAACCCTTAACCTAACCCTAAACCTAACCCTAACCCTAACCCTAACCCTAAACCTTACCCTTACCCTAACCTTAACCCTAACCTTAACGCCAACCCTAAACCTATACCTAACACTTACCCTTACCCTTACCCTAACCCTAACCCTAATCCTAAACCTAACCCTAACCCTAACCCTAACCCTAACCCTTACCCTAACCCTAACCCTCACCCTAACATTTACCTTAACCCTAAACCTTACCCTTACCCTAACCCTAACCCTAACCCTAACCCTCACCCTTACCCTTACCCTAACCTTAACCCTAACCTTAACGCCAACCCTAAACCTAACCCTAACAGTTACCCTTACCCTTACCCTAACCATAACCCTAATCCTAAACCTAAACCTAACCGTAACCCTAACTCTAACCCTTACCCTTACCCTAACCCTAAACCTAACCCTAACCCTAAACCTAACCCTTACCCTTACCCTAACCCTAACCCTAACCCCTAACCCTAACTTACCCTTACCCTGACAGTTACCCTAACTGTAAACCTAATCCTAACCCTATCCCTAAACCTAAAACTAACCCTAAACCTAACCCTTACCCTTACCCTAACCCTAACCCAAACACTAACACTAAACCTTACCGTAACCCTATCCCTAAGCCTTAACCTAACCCTAAACCTAACCGTAACACTAACCCTTACGCTTACCCTAAGCCCAACCCTACCCCTAAACCTTACCCTTACCCTAACCCTAACCCTAAGCTTAACCCTAACCCTAACCCTAACCCTAAGCCTAAAACTTAAAACTTGCCCTTACCCTAACCCTAACACTAACCCTAACCCTAACCCTAACCCTAAATCTAAGCATAAACTTTAACCTTACCCTCACCCTAACCCTATCCCTAACTCTAACCCACCACTAAACCTAACCCTAACCCTAACCCTAACCCTAATCCTTACCCCTATCCTAACCCTAACCCTAACCCTAACATTTATGCTAACCCTAACCCTAACCCTAACCCTAATCCTTAACCTAACCCTAACAATAAACCTAACCCTAACCTTTACCCTAACCTTAACCCTAACCATTACCCTAAACCTAACCCTAACCCTAATCCTTACTCTAAACCTAACCCTTAACCTTACCCTAACCCTAACCCTAACCTAACGCTAACCCTAATCCTAACCCTAACACTTACCGTAACCCTAAACCTAAACCTAAACCTAACCCGAACCATAACCCTAACCCTAACCCTCACTCTTAAACTTAGCCTAACCCTTACCCTTACCCAAACCCTGAACATAACCCTAACCCTAACACCTAACACTAACCCTAAACCTAACCCTAACCGCAACCCTTACCCTTACCCTAACCCTAACCCTAACCCTTACCGTAACCCTAACCCTGAACCTTACCCTAACCCTAACCCTGACCCTAACCCTAAACCTAACCCTAACCCTAAGCCTAAAACTTAAACCTTACCCTTACCCTAACCCTAACCCTAAACCTAACCTTAACCCTAACCCTAACCCTAACCCTAAGCCTAAACTTTAACCTTACCCTCACCCTAACCCTAACCCTAACTCTAACCCAACCCTAACCCTAACCCTAACCCTTACCCTTACCCTAACCCTAACCCTAATCTTTATGCTAAACCTAACCCTAACCCTAACCATAATCCTTAACCTAACCCTAAACCTAATCCTAACCCAAACCCTGAACATAACCCTAACCCTAACACCTAACCCTAACCCTAAACCTAACCCTAACCGCAACCCTTACCCTTACCCTAACCCTAACCCTAACCCTTACCGTAACCCTAACCCTGACCCTTACCCTAACCCTTACCCTAACCCTAACCCTAAACCTAACCTTAACCCTAACCCTAACCCTAACCCTAAGCCTAAACTTTACCCTTACCCTCACCCTAACCCTAACCCTAACTCTAACCCAAGCCTAACCCTAACCCTAATCCTAACCCTTACCCTAAACCTAACCCTAACCCTAATCCTTACCCTAACCCTAACCCTAACACTTACCGTAACCCTTACCCTTTCCCTAACCCTAACACTTACCCTAAAGCTAACCTTAACCCTAAACATAACCCTTCCCCTTACCCTAACCCTAACCCTAAACCTAACTTTAACCCTAACCCTAACCCTAATCTTCACCCTTACCCTTACCCTAACCCTAACCCTAATCCTTACCCTAACCCTAACCCTTACCCTAAACCTTACCCTTTCCCTAACCCTAACCCTAACCCTAACCCTAATCCTAAACCTAACCCTAACCGTAACACTAACCCTAACCCTTACCCTTACCCTAACCCTAAACCTAACCCTAACCCTAACCCTTACCCTTACCCTAACGCTAACCCTAACCCCTAACCCTAACCCTAACCCTAACACTTACCCTTACCCTAACACTTACCCTAACTGTAAACCTAATCCTAACCCTATCCCTAAACCTAAAACTAACCCTAACCCTAACCCTTACCCTTATCCTAACCCTAACCCAAACACTAACACTAAACCTTACCGTAACCCTATCCCTAACCCTTAACCTAACCCTAAAACTAACCCTAACACTAACCGTTACTCTTGCCCTAAGCCCAAAACTAAAACTAAACCTTACCCTTACCCTAACCCTAACCCTAAACTTAACCCTAACCCTAACCCTAACCCTAAGCCTAAAACTTAAAACTTGCCCTTACCCTAACCCTAACACTAATCCTAACCCTAACCCTAACCCTAAATCTAAGCATAAACTTTAACCTTACCCTCACCCTAACCCTAACCCTAACTCTAACCCACCCCTAAACCTACCCCTAACCCTAACCCTAACCCTAATCCTTACCCCCATCCTAACCCTAACCCTACCCTAACATTTATGCTAACCCTAACCCTAAACCTAACCCTAATCCTTACCCTAACCCTAAACATAACCCTAACCCTAACCTTTACCCTAACCCTAACCCTAACCATTACCCTAAACCTAACCCTAACCCTAATCCTTACTCTAACCCTAACCCTTAACCTTACCCTAACCCTAACTCTAACCCTAACCTAACGCTAACCCTAATCCTAACCCTAACACTTACCCTAACCCTACCCTAAACCTAAACCTAACCCGAACCATAACCCTAACCCTAACCCTCACCCTTAAACTTACCCTAACCCTTACCCTTACCCAAACCCTGAACATAACCCTAACCCTAACACCTAACCCTAACCCTAAACCTAACCCTAACCGCAACCCTTACCCTTACCCTAACCCTAACCCTAACCCTTACAGTAACCCTAACCCTGACCCTTACCCTAACCCTAACCCTGACCCTAACCCTAAACCTAACCCTAACCCTAAGCCTAAAACTTAAACCTTACCCTTACCCTAACCCTAACCCTAAACCTAACCTTAACCCTAACCCTAACCCTAACCCTAAGCCTAAACTTTACCCTTACCCTCACCCTAACCCTAACCCTAACTCTAAGCCAACCCTAACCCTAACTCTAACCCTTACCATTACCCTAACCTTAACCCTAACCTTTATGCTAACCCTAACCCTAACCCTAACCATAATTCTTAACCTAACCCTAAACCTAATCCTAACCCTAACCTTTACCCTAACCCTAACCCTAACCCTAACCCTTACCCTAAACCTAACCCTAACCCTAATCCTTACCCTAACCCTAACCCTAACACTTACCGTATCCTTTACCCTTTCCCTAACCCTAACACTTATCCAAACGCCAACCTTAACCCTAACCATAACCCTTACCCTTACCCTAACCCTAACCCTAAACCTAACCTTAACCCTAACCCTAACCCTAATCTTCACCCTTACCCTTACGCTAACCCTAACCCTAATCCCTAACCTAACCCTAACCCTTACCCTAAACCTTACACTTTCCCTAACCCTAACCCTAACCCTAACCCTAATCCTAAACCTAACCCTAACCGTAACCCTAACCCTAACCCTTACCCTTACCCTAACCCTAAACCTAACCCTAACCCTAACCCTAACCCTAACCCTTACCCTTACCTTAACCGTAACCCTAACCCCTAACCCTAACCCTAACCCTAACACTTACCCTTACACTAACACTTACCCTAACTGTAAACCTAATCCTAACCCTATCACTAAACCTAAAACTAACCCTAACCCTAACCCTTACCCTTACCCTAACCCTAACCCAAACACTAACACTAAACCTTACCGTAACCCTATCCCTAACCCTTAACCTAACCCTAAACCTAACCCTAACACTAACGCTTACTCTTGCCCTAAGCCCAACCCTAACCCTAAACCTTACCCTTACCCTAACCCTAACCCTAACCTTAACCCTAACCCTAACCCTAAGCCTAAAACTTAAAACTTGCCCTTACCGTAACCCTAACACTAATCCTAACCCTAACCCTAACCCTAAATCTAAGCATAAACTTTAACCTTACCCTCACCCTAACCCTACCCCTAACTCTAACCCACCATTAAACCTAACCCTAACCCTAACCCTAACCCTAATCCTTACCCCTATCCTAACCCTAACCCTAACCCTAACATTTATGCTAACCCTAACCCTAACCCTAACCCTAATCCTTACCCTAACCCTAACCATAAACCTAACCCTAACCATTACCCTAAACCTAACCCTAACCCTAATCCTTACTCTAACCCTAACCATTAACCTTACCCTAACCCTAACCCTAACCCTAACCTAACGCTAACCCTAATCCTGACCCTAACCCTAAACCTAAACCTAACCCGAACCATAACCCTAACCCTAACCCTCACCCTTAAACTTACTCTAACCCTTACCCTTACCCAAACCCTGAACATAACCCTAACCCTAACACCTAACCCTAACCATAAACCTAACCCTAACCGCAACCCTTACCCTTACCCTAACCCTAACCCTAACTCTTACTGTAACATTAACCCTGACCCTTACCCTAACCCTAACCCTGACCCTAACCCTAAACCTAACCCCTAAACCTTACCCAAACCCTAACCCTAACCCTAAACCTAACCCTTACCCTAACACTAACACTAAACCTAACCCTAACCCTAAACCTAACCCTAACCTTAACCTAACCCTAACCCTTACCCTAACCCTAACCCAAACACTAACACTAAACCTTACCGTAACCCTATCCCTAAGCCTTAACCTAACCCTAAACCTAACCCTAACAGTAACCCTTACGCTTACCCTAAGCCCAACCCTACCCCTAAACCTTACCCTTACCCTAACCCTAACCCTAACCTTAACCCTAACCCTAACCCTAACCCTAAGCCTAAAACTTAAAACTTTCCCTTACCCTAACCCTAACACTAACCCTAACCATAACCCTAACCCTAAATCTAAGCATAAACTTTAACCTTACCCTCACCCTAACCCTATCCCTAACTCTAACCCACCCCTAAACCTAACCCTAACCCTAACCCTAACCCTAATCCTTACCCCTATCCTAACCCTAACCCTAACCCTAACATTTATGCTAACCCTAACCCTAACCCTAACCCTAATCCTTAACCTAACCCTAACCATAAACCTAACCCTAAACTTTACCCTAACCCTAACCCTAACCATTACCCTAAACCTAACCCTAACCCTAATCCTTACTCTAAACCTAACCCTTAACCTTACCCTAACCCTAACCCTAACCTAACGCTAACCCTAATCCTAACCCTAACACTTACCGTAACCCTAACCCTAAACCTAACCCTAACCCGAACCATAACCCTAACCCTAATCTTCACCCTTACCCTTACCCTAAACCTAACCCTAATCCTTACCCTAACCCTAACCCTTACCCTAAACCTTACCCTTTCCCTAACCCTAACCCTAACCCTAACCCTAATCCTAAACCTAACCCTAACCATAACCCTAACCCTAACCCTTACCCTTACCCTAACCCTAAACCTAACCCTAACCCTAACCCTAACCCTTACCCTTACCCTAACGCTAACCCTAACCCCTAACCCTAACCCTAACTCTAACACTTACCCTTACCCTAACACTGACCCTAACTGTAAACCTAATCCTAACCCTATCCCTAAACCTAAAACTAACCCTAACCCTAACCCTTACCCTTATCCTAACCCTAACCCAAACACTAACACTAAACCTTACCGTATCCCTATCCCTAACTCTTAACCTAACCCTAAAACTAACCCTAACACTAACCCTTACTCTTGCCCTAAGCCCAACCCTAAAACTAAACCTTACCCTTACCCTAACCCTAACCCTAAACTTAACCCTAACCCTAACCCTAACCCTAACCCTAAGCCTAAAACTTAAAACTTGCCCTTACCCTAACCCTAACACTAATCCTAACCCTAACCCTAACCCTAAATCTAAGCATAAACTTTAATCTTACCCTCATCCTAACCCTAACCCTAACTCTAACCCACCCCTAAACCTACCCCTAACCCTAACCCTAATCCTTACCCCCATCCTAACCCTAACCCTACCCTAACATTTATGCTAACCCTAACCCTAAACCTAACCCTAATCCTTACCCTAACCCTAACCATAACCCTAACCCTAACCTTTACCCTAACCCTAACCCTAACCATTACCCTAAACCTAACCCTAACCCTAATACTTACTCTAACCCTAACCCTTAACCTTACCCTAACCCTAACCCTAACCCTAACCTAACGCTAACCCTAATCCTAACCCTAACACTTACCCTAACCCTAACCCTAAACCTAAACCTAACCCGAACCATAACCCTAACCCTAACCCTCACCCTTAAACTTACCTTAACCCTTACCCTTACCCAAACCCTGAACATAACCCTACCCCTAACACCTAACCCTAACCCTAAACCTAACCCTAACCGCAACCCTTACCCTTACCCTAACCCTAACCCTAACCCTTACAGTAACCCTAACCCTGACCCTTACCCTAACCCTAACCCTGACCCTAACCCTAAACCTAACCCTAACCCTAAGCCTAAAACTTAAACCTTAACCTTACCCTAACCCTAACCCTAAACCTAACCTTAACCCTAACCCTAACCCTAACCCTAAGCCTAAACTTTACCCTTACCCTCACACTAACCCTAACCCTAACTCTAACCCAACCCTAAACCTAACTCTAACCCTTACCATTACCCTAACCCTAACCCTAACCTTTATGCTAACCCTAACCCTAACCCTAACCATAATTCTTAACCTAACCCTAAACCTAATCCTAACCCTAACCTTTACCCTAACCCTAACCCTAACCCTTACCCTAAAGCTAACCCTAACCCTAATCCTTACCCTAACCCTAACCCTAACACTTACCGTATCCTTTACCCTTTCCCTAACCCTAACAATTATCCAAGCACCAACCTTAACCCTAACCATAACCCTTACCCTTACCCTAACCCTAACCCTAAACCTAACCTTAACCCTAACCCTAACCCTAATCTTCACCCTTACCCTTACCCTAACCCTAACCCTAATCCCTAACCTAACCCTAACCCTTACCCTAATCCTAAACCTAACCCTAACCGTAACCCTAACCCTAACCCTTACCCTTACCCTAACCCTAAACCTAACCCTAACCCTAACCCTAACCCTTACCCTTACCTTAACCCTAACCCTAACCCCTAACCCTAACCCTAACACTTACCCTTACACTAACACTTACCCTAACTGTAAACCTAATCCTAACCCTATCTCTAAACCTAAAACTAACCCTAACCCTAACCCTTACCCTTACCCTAACCCTAACCCAAACACTAACAGTAAACCTTACCGTAACCCTATCCCTAACCCTTAACCTAACCCTAAACCTAACCCTAACACTAACGCTTACTCTTGCCCTAAGCCCAACCCTAACCCTAAACCTTACCCTTACCCTAACCCTAACCCTAACCTTAACCCTAACCCTAACCCTAACCCTAAGCCTAAAACTTAAAACTTGCCCTTACCCTAACCCTAACACTAATCCTAACCCTAACCCTAACCCTAAATCTAAGCATAAACTTTAACCTTACCCTCACCCTAACCCTAACCCTAACTCTAACCCACCATTAAACCTAACCCTAACCCTAACCCTAACCCTAATCCTTACCCCTATCCTAACCCTAACCCTAACCCTAACATTTATGCTAACCCTAACCCTAACCCTAACCCTAATCCTTACCCTAACCCTAACCATAAACCTAACCCTAACCTTTACCCTAACCCTAACCCTAACCATTACCCTAAACCTAACCCTAACCCTAATCCTTACTCTAACCCTAACCATTAACCTTACCCTAACCCTAACCCTAACCCTAACCTAACGCTAACCCTAATCCTAACCCTAACACTTACCCTGACCCTAACCCTAAACCTAAACCTAACCCGAACCATAACCCTAACCCTAACCCTCACCCTTAAACTTACTCTAACCCTTACCCTTACCCAAACCCTGAACATAACCCTAACCCTAACACCTAACCCTAACCCTAAACCTAACCCTAACCGCAACCCTTACCCTTACCCTAACCCTAACCCTAACCCTTACTGTAACCCTAACCCTGACCCTTACCCTAACCCTAACCCTGACCCTAACCCTAAACCTAACACCTAACCCTTACCCAAACCCTAACCCTAACCCTAAACCTAACCCTTACCCTAACACTAACACTAAACCTAACCCTAACCCTAAACCTAACCCTAACCTTAACCTAACCCTAACCCTTACCCTAACCCTAACCCTAACCCTAAACTTAACCCTAACCCTTACCCTTACCCTAACCCTAACCCTAACCCTAAACCTAACCCTAACCTTAAATCTTAACCTTACCCTAAACGTAAACCTAACCCTACCCTAACCCTTACCCTTAACCTCAACTTAACCCTAACTCTAACCCTAAGACTTACCCTTACCCAAAACCTAACCCTAACCCTTACCCTAACCCTAACCCTAACCCTAACCGTTATCCTTACCCTAACCCTAACCCTAACCCTAACCCTTACCCTAACGCTAACCTTAACCCTAACCATAACCCTTACCCTTACCCTAACAATAACCCTAAACCAAACCTCAACCGTAACCCTAACCCTAACCCTCACCCTTACCCTTACCCTAACCCTAACCCTAATCCTTACCCTAACCCTAACCCTAAACCTAACCCTTACCCTAAACCTTACCCTTTCCCTAACCCTAACCCTAACCCTAACCCTAACCCTAAACTTAACCCTAACCCTAAACCTAAACCTAACACGAACCCTAACCCTAAACCTAAACCTCACCCTTACCCTAATCCTAACCCTAAACATAACCGTAACCCTAACCCTAACCCTTACACTTTCCCTAACCCTAACCCTAGCCCTAACCCTAAACATAACCCTTACCACTACCGTAACCCTAACCCTAACCTTAACCCTAACCCTAACCCTAATCCTTACCCTTACCATAGCCCTAAGCCTAAACCTAACCATAACCCTAACCCTAACGCTAAACATTACCATTACCCTATAACTAACCGAAACCTAACCCTAAACCTAACTCTAACCCTAAACCTAACCCTAACATTAACCCTAACCCTTACCCTTACCCTAACACTAAACCTAACCTTAACCCTTAACCTTACCCTAACCCTAACCCTAACTTTAACCCTAACCCTAACCCTAACCCTAAGCCTAAAACTTAAACCTTACACTTACCCTAACCCTAACCCTAAACTTTACCCTTACCCTCACCCTAACCCTAACCCTAACTCTAACCCAACCCTAACCTAACCCTAACCCTTACCCTTACCCTAACCCTAACCCTAAACTTTATGCTAACCCTAACCCTAACCATAATCCTTAACCTAACCCTAAACCTAATCCTAACCCTAACCTTTACCCTAAACCTAACCCTAACCCTAACCCTTACCCTAAACCTAACCCTAACCCTAATCCTTACCCTAACCCTAACCCTAACACTTACCGTAACCCTTACCCTTTCCCTAACCCTAACACATACCCTAACGCTAACCTTAAACCTAACCATAACCCTTACCCTTACCCTAACCCTAACCCTAACCCTAAACTTAACCCTAACCCTAACCCTAATCTTCACCCTTACCCTTACCCTAACCCTACCCCTAACCCTAACTCTTACTGTAAACATAACCCTAACCCTTACCCTAACCCTAATCTTGACCCTAACCCTAAACCTAACCCCTAACCCTACCCTAAACCTAAACCTACCCCTAAACCTAACCCTAACACTAAACCAATCCCTAACCCTAAACCTAACCCTAACCCCTACCTTACCTAACCCTTAGCCTAACCCTAACCCTAACCCTAAACTTAACCCTAACCCTTACCCTTACCCTAACCCTAATGCTTACCCTAACCATAACCCTAACCCTAACACTAGCGCTAAACCTGACCCTAACCCTAACACTAATGCTAACCCTGACCCTAACCCTAACCCTTGCCCTAACCCTAACCCTAACCCTAAACCTAACCCTAACACATAACCCTAACCCTAATCCTAACCCTTACCCTTACCCTAACCGTAACTCTAACCTTAACCCTAACACTAACCCTAACCCTTACCCTAACCCTAACCCTAACCCTTCCCCTTCCCCTAACCCGAACGGTAACCCTAACCCTAAAACTGACCCTAACCCTAACCCTAAACCTTACCCTTACTCTAAACCTAATGTTTACCCTAACCCTAACCCTAAACCTTACCCTAACCCTAACCCCACCCGGTAACCCTAACCCTAACCCTAACCATTACCCTAACCATAAACCTAACCCTAACCCTAACCCTAACACTTACCCTTACTCTAAACCTAACGCTAACCCTAACCCTAACTCTAACCCTTACCCTAACCCTAACCCTAACCCCTAACCCTAACCCTTACCCTAACCATAAACCTAACCCTAACCGTAACCCTAACCCTTACCCTTACCCTAAACCTAACACTAACACTAACTCTAAACCTTACCCTTAACCTAACACTACCTTAACACTTACCCTAACCCTAACCCTAACCCTAAGCCTAACCCTTACCCTTACCGTAACCCTAACCCGAACTCTAACCCTAACCCTTACCCTTACCCTAACCCTAACTGTAACCATAAAAACTACCCTTACCCTAACCCTAACCCTTACCCTAACCCTAACACTAACGCTAACCATAACCCCTAACCCTAACCCTAGCAATTACCCTTACCCTAACCCTAACATTAACCGTAGCCCTAACACTAACGCTAAACCGAACACTAACCCTAAACCTAACCCTAACCCTTAATCATACCCTAACCCTAACCCTTACCCTTACCCTAACCCTAACCCTAACCCTTACCCTAACCCTAACCCTTACCCTAACACTAACGCTAACCCTGACCCTAACCCTAAACCTTGCCCTTACCCTAACCTTAACCATAACCCTAACCCTAACACCTAACCCTAACCCTAATCCTAACCCTTACCCTTACCCTAACTGTAACCCTAACCTTAACCCTAACCCTAACCCTAACCTTTAACCTAACCCTAACCCTAACCCTAACCCTTCCCCTTCCCCTAACCGTAACGCTAACCCTAACCCTAATCCTTACCCTAACCCTAACCCTAAACCTTACCCTTACTCTAAACCTAAAGTTTACCCTAACCCCAACTCTAACCCTTACCCTAACCCTAACCCTAACCTCTAACCCTTACCCAAACCCTAACCCTTACCCTAACTATAAACCTAACCCTAACCCTAACTCTTACACTTACCCTAAACCTAACACTAACACTAACACTAAACCTTACCCTTAACCTAACCCTACCTTAACAGTTACCCTAACCCTAACCCTAACCCTAACCCTTACCCTTACCGTAACCCTAACCCTAACCCGAACCCTAACCCTAACCCTTACACTTACCCTAACCCTAACTGTAACCATAAAAACTACCATAACCCTAACCCTAACCCTAACCCTTACCCTAACCCTAACACTAACGCTAACCATAACCCCTAACCCTAACCCTAACGATTACCCTTACCCTAACCCTAACACTAACCATAGCCCTAACACTAACGCTAAACCGAACACTAACCCTAAACCTAACCCTAACCCTTACCCGTACCCTAACCCTTACCCTTACCCTAACCCTAACCCTAACCCTTACCCTGACCGTAACCCTTACACTAACACTAACGCTAACCCTGACCCTAACCCTAAACCTTGCCCTTACCCTAACCCTAACAATAACCCTAACCCTAACACCTAACCCTAACCCTAATCCTAACCCTTACCCTTACCCTAACTGTAACCCTAACTTTAACCCTAACCCTAATCCTAACCCTAATCCTTACCCTAACCCTAACCCTAAACCTTACCCTTACTCTAAACCTAAAGTTTACCCTAACCCTAACTCTAAACCTTACCCTAACCCTAACCCTAACCTCTAACCCTTACCCTAACCCTAACCCTTACCCTAACCATAAACCTAACTCTAACCCTAACCCTAACCCTTACCATTACCCTAAACCTAATACTAACCCTAAACCTTACCCTTACCCTAACCCTACCTTAACTCTTACCCTAACCCTAACCCTAACCCTTACACTTACCCTAACCCTAAACCTAACCCCTAACCCTAACCCTAACCTTAACCCTTACCCTTACCCTAACCCTAACCCTAACCCTAAACCGAACCCTAACCCTAACCCTGACACTTACCCTAACCCTAACTCTAACCATAACAACCACCCTTACCCTAACCCTAACCCTAACCCTTACCCTAACCCTAACACAAACCCCTACCCTAACCCTAAAACTAACGCTAACCCTAACCCTAAACCTAACCCTAAGCCTTACCCTTACCCTTACCCTAACTCTAACCCTAACCCTTACCCTAACCCTAACCCTGACCCTAACCCTTATCCTAACCCTAACCCTAACCATAACCCTTACCCTAACACTAAAACTAACCCTAACCCTAACACTTACCCTTACCCTAAACCTAACGATAACCCTAACCCTAACTCTAAACCTAACCCTTATCCTAACAACTAAACTAACCCTAAACCTAACCCTAAACCTCACCCTTACACTTACCCTAACCCAAACCCGAACCCTAACCCTAAGCCTTCCTGTGAACCTAACGCTAACCCTAACCCTAACTCTAACCCTTACCCTAACCCTAAACCTAACCCCTAACCCTAACACTAACCCTAACCCTTACCCTAACCATAAACCTAACCCTAACCCTTACGCTTACCCTAACCCTAACCCTAACCTTAACCCTAACCCTTACCCTAACCCTAACCCTAACCCTAACACTAACCCTTACCATTACTCTAAACCTAATGCTAATCCTAACACTTACTCTAACCCTTACCCTAACACTAACACTAACCCCTAACCCTAACCCTAACCCTAACCCTTACCCTAACCATAAAGCAAACCTAACCCTAACCCTAACCCTAATCCTTACCCTAACCCTAACCCTAACCCTAACCCTTACCCTTACTCTAAACATAACGTTTACCATAACCCTAACCCTCACCCTAACCCTAACCCTAATCCTAACCCTAACCCTTAACCTTACCTTACCCCTAAGCATAACCCTAACCCTAACACCTAACCCTAACCCTAATCCTAACCCTTTCCCTTACCCTAACCCTAACCCTAACCTTAACCCTAACCCTAACCCTAACCCTAACCCTAACCCTAAACCTACCGTAACACAAACCCTTACCCTTATCCTAACCGTAAACCTAACACTAACCCTAACCCTTACACTTACCCTAACCCTAACTCTAACCCTAACCCTAACACTAACCGTTACCCTTACCCTAAACCTAACCCTAACACTAACCCTAACCCTTACCCTAAACCTAACACTAACCCTTACCCTAACCCCTAACCCTAAACCTAAACCAAACCCTTACCCTTATCCTAACCCTAACCCTAACCTTAACCCTAACCCTAACCCTAATACTATCCCTTACCCTAAACATAACCCTAACCCTAAACCTAATCCTAACTCTAACCCTTATCCTTAGCCTAACATTAAACCTAACCCTAACCATAACCGTAACCCCGACCCTAACCCTAACCCTAACCCTAACCTAACCCTAAACCTTACCCTTACCCTGACCCTAACCTTAACCTTAACCCTTACCCTAACACTAAACCTAACCCTAACCCTAACCCTAACCCTAACCCAAACACTTACCCTAACCCAAACCCTAACCCTTACCCTTACCCTAACCCTAACCCTAACCCTAACCCTTACCCTATCCCTTACCCTTACCCAAACCCTAACCCTAACCCTAAACCTTACCCCTACCCTAACCCTGCCCTAACACTTACCCTAACCCTAACCGTAACCGTAACCCTAATCCTAACAACAACCCTCACCCTAAAACTTTCCCTTAACCTAACACTAACCCTAAACCTAATCCTTATCGTAACCCTAACACTAAGGCTAACACTAACCCTAATCCTAACTCTTACCCTTACCGTAACCCTAAGCATAACCCTAATCCTAACACCCAACCCTAACCCTAATCCTAACCCTTTCCCTTACCCTAACCCTAACCCTAACCTTAATCCTAACCCTAATCCTAACCCTAACGCTTCTCCCTAACCTAACCCTAACGCTAACCTTAACCCTAACCCTAACCCCTAACCCTAACCCTAACCCTAAACCTTACCCTTACCCTAACCCTAACCCTAACACTAACTCTAACGCTAACCCTAACCCTAACCCTAACCCTTACCCTTACCCTAACCCTAACATTAACCCTAACCCTAACCATCACCCTAACCCCTAAACCTAACCCTAACCCTTACCCTTACCCTAACCCTAACCCTAACCCTAACCCTAACGCTTACCCTTACCCTAACCCTAACTCTAACAATAACAACTACCCTTACCCTTACCCTAACCCTAACTCTTACCCTAACCCTAACACTAACGCTAACCATAACCCCTAACCCTAAACCTAAACCTAACCTTTAACCTTACCCTGACCCTAACACTAACCGTAACCCTAACACTAACCCTAACCCTAACACTAACCCTAACCCTAAACCTAAACCTTACCCGTACCCTAACCCCAACCCTAACCCTAACCCTTACCTTAACCGTAAAATTAACGCTAACCCTAACCCTAAACCTAACCCTAACCCTAAACCTAACCCTAAGCCTTACCCTTACCCTAACCTTAACCCTTACCCTTACACTAACCCTAACCCTAACACTTACCCTAACCCTAACCCTTACCCTAACCCTAACACTAACGCTAACCCTCACCCTAACCCTAACCCTTGCCCTTACCCTAACCATAACCATAACCCTAACCCTAACACATAACCCTAAACTTAATCCTATCCCTTACCCTTACCCTAACCGTAACCCTAACCTTAACCCTAACCCTAACCCTAACCTTAACCGTAACCCTTACCCTAACCCTTATCCTAATGCTAACCCTTCCCCTTCCCCTAACCCTAACGCTAACCCTAACACTAATCCTTAGCCTAACCCTAACCGTATCCCTGACCCCTAATCCTAACCCTAACCATAACCCTTACCCTTACCCTAACCCTAACCCTAACCTTAACCCTAACCCTAACCCGAACCCTAACCCTAACCCTAACCTTAACCCTTACCCTAACACTAAACCTAACCCTAACTCTAACACTTACCCTCACCCTAAACCTGACGCTAACCCTAACCCTAACCCTAACCCTAAGCTTTAACCTTACCCTAACCCTAAACTTAACCTTAACCCTAACCCTAACCCTAACCCTAATCCTAACACTAACCCTTACCCTAACCCTAACCCTAACCCTAATCCTAACCCTTACCGTAATCCTAACGATAAAGCTAACCCTAAACCTAACCCTAACCCTAACCCTTACCCTAAGCCGTACCCTAAACCTAACCCTAACCCTGACCCAAACCCTTACCCTAAACCTAACACTAACGCTAACCCTAACGCCTAAGACTAACCCTAACCCTAACCCTTACCCATACCCTAACCCTAACCCTAACCTTAACCCTAAACCTAACCCTAACCATCACCCTTACCCTAACCCTAACCCGAACAATAACCCTTACCCTAACCCTAACCCTAACCCTAACCCAAACCCTAACCTTAACCCTAACCCTACTCCTAACCCTTACCCTTACCCTAACCCTAACCCTAACCCTAAACCTAACCCTAACCCTAACTCTAACCCTTACCCTTATCCTAACCCTAACCCTAAACCTAACCCTAACACTAACCCTAACACTAAACCTACCGTAACCCAAACCCTTACCCTTATCCTAACCCTAAACCTAAGCCTAACCCTAACCCTTACACTTACCGTAACCCTAACCCTAACCCAAACCCTAACCCTAACCGTTACCCTTACCCTAACCCTAACCCTAACCCTAACCCTAACACTATCCCTTACCCTAACCTTAACCCTAACCTTTAACCTAAACTAACCCTAACCCTAACCCTAACCCATACCCTTACCCTAACCCTAACCCTAACCCTAACCCTAACCCTTACACTTACACTTACCCTAACCCTAACCCTAACCCTAACCCTAACCCTTATCCTTACGCTAACATTAAACCTAACCCTAACCATAAGCGTAACCCCGACCCTAACCCTAACCCTAACCCTAACCTAACCCTAAACCTTACCCTTACCCTGACCCTAACCTTAACCTTAACCCTTACCCTAACATTAAACATAACCCTAACCCTAACCCTTACCCTTACCCTAACCCTAACCCTAACCCTAACCCTAACACTAATCATAAACCCTAACCCTAATCCTAACCCAAACACTTACCCTAACCCTATCCCTAACCCTTACCCTTACCCTAACCCTAACCCTAACCCTTACCCTAACCATACCCTAACACTTACCCTAACCCTAACCGTAACCATAACCCTAATCCTAACCCTAAACCTAACCCTAACCCTTACCCTTAACCTAACACTAACCCTAAACCTAACCCTTACCCTAACCCTAACACTAACGCTAACCCTAATCCTAACCCTAACCCTTACCCTTACCGTAACACTAAGCATAACCCTAACCCTAACACCTAAGCCTAACCCTAATGCTAACCCTTTCCCTTCCCCTAACCCTAACCCTAACCTTATCCCTAACCCTAACCCTAAACCTAACCCTAATACTTCTCCCTACCCTAACCCTATCGCTAACCCTAACCCTAACCCCTAACCCTAACCCTAACTCTTACCCTAACCCTAACTCTAACCCCAACCCTTACCCTAACCCTAACCCTAACCCTAACCCCTACCCTTACTCTAAAACTAACACTAACCCTAACCCTAATTCTAACCCTTACCCTAACCCTAACCCTAACGCCTAACCCTAACCCTAACTCTAAACCTTTCCCTTACCCTAACCCTACCTTAACACTTAGCCTAACCCTAACCCTAACCCTAACCCTTACCCTTAACCTAACCCTAACACTAACCCTAACCCCTAACCCTAAACCTAACCCTAACCCGTACCCTTATTCTAAACCTAACACTAACCCTAACCCGAACCCTAACCCTAACCCTTACCCTTACCCTAACCATAACTCTAACCATAACAACTACCCTTACCCTAACCCTAACCCTAACCCTTACCGTAACCCTAACACTAACGCTAACCATAACCCCTAACCCTAACCCTAACCCTAACCCTTACCTTTACCTTAACCCTAACCCTAGCACATCCCCTTCCCCTAACCCTAACGCTAACCCTAACTCTAATTCAAACCCTAAACCTAACCGTATCCCTAACCTCTAACACTAACCATAACCATAACCCTTACTGTTACCCTAACCCTAACCTTAACCTTAACCCTAACCCTAAACCTAACTCTTACCCTAACCCTAAACCTGACCCTAACCCGAACCCTAACCCGAACCCTAACCTTAACCCTTACCCTAACACTAAACCTGATCCTAACCCTAACCCTAACCCTTACCCATACCCTAAACCTAACGCTAACCCTAACCCTAACTTTAACCCTTACCCTAACCCTAACCCTAACCCCTAACCCTAACCCTAACCCTTACCCTAACGATTAAACTAACCCTAACCCTAACCCTTACCCTAAACCTAACCCTAACGCTTACCCTTACACTTACCCTAACCCAAACCCGAACCCTAACCCTTACGCTTACCCTAACCCTACTCTAACCCTTAACCTAACCCTAACCCTAAACCTAACCCTAACCCTTACCCTAACTCTAACCCTAACCCTAAACCTAACCTTAAGCTTTAACCTTACCCTAACCTTAACCCTAACCCTTATACTTACGCTAACATTAATCCTAACCCTACCCATAACCATAAACCCGACCCTAACCCTATCCCTAACCCTAACCTAAAACTAAACCTTACCCTTACCCTGACCGTAACCTTAATCTTAACCCTTACCCTAACACTAAACTTAACCCTAACCCTAACCCAAACACTTACCCCAACCCAAACCCTAACCCAAACACTTACCCTAAACCTAACCCTATCCCTAACCCTAACACCTAACACTAACCCTAATCCTAACCCTTTCCCTTACCCTAACCCTAACCCTAACCTTAACCCTAACCCTAACACTAACCCTAACCCTAACGCTTTTCCTTACCCTAACCCTAACGCTAACCATAACCCTAACCCTAACCCCTAACCATAACCCTAACCCTAACCCTTACCCTTACCCTAAACCTAACCCTTAACCTAACCCTAACCCTAACCCTTACCCTAAACCTATCCCTAACCCTAACCCTAACCCCTACCCTTACTCTAAAACTAATGCTAACCTTAACCCTAACCCTTACCCTTACCCTAAACCTAACACTAACCCCAACCATAAACCTTACCCTTAAACTAACCCTACCTTAACACTTACCCTAACCCTAACCCTAACCCTAACCCTTACCCTTACCCTAACCCTATCCCTAACCCTAACCCCTAACCCTAACCCTAACCCCTAACCCTAACCCTAACCCTAAACCTTACCCTTACCCTAACCCTAACCCTAACCCAAACCCTAAACCTAACCCTTACCCTTACCCTAACCCTAACTCTACCCATAACAACTACCCTTACCCTAACCCTAACCCTAACCCTTACCCTAACCCTAACACTAACGCTAACCGTAACCCCTAACCCTAACCCTAACAATAACTCTTACCCTTACCCTAACCCTAACACTAACCGTAACCCTAACAATAACGGTAACCCTAACACTAACCCTAAACCTAACCCTAAACCGTACCCGTACCCTAACCCTAACCCTAACCCTAACCCTTACCCTAACCCTAAAATTAATGCTAACCCTAACCCTAAACCTAACCCTAAGCCTTAACCTTACCCTAACCCTAACCCTTACCCTTACACTAACCCTAACCCTAACCCTGACCCTAACCCTAACCCTTGCCCTTACCTTAAACCTAACCATAACCCTAACCCTAACACATAACCCTAACCCTAATTCTAACCCTTACCCTTACCCTAACCGTAACCCTAACCTTAACCCTAACCCTAACCCTAAACCTAACCCTTACCCTAACCCTAACCCTAACCCTTCCCCTTCTCCTAACCCTAACGCTAACCCTAACCCTAAACCGTACCCTAACCCTAACCCTAACCCTAACCCCTAACCCTAACCCTAACCATAAACCTTACCCTTACCCTAACCCTAACCTGAACACTAACCCTAACCCTAAACCTTACCCTAACCCTAACCCTAACCCTAACCCCTAACCATAACCCTAACCGTAACCCTTACCCTTACCCTAACCCTAACCCTAAACTTAACCCTAACCCTAACCCTAACCCTTACCCTAACCCTAACCCTAACCCTAAACTTAACCCTAACCCTAACCCTAACCTGACCCCTAACCCTAACCCTAAACCTTACCTTAACACTAACCCTAACCCTAACCCTAACCCTAACCCCTAACCCTAACCCTAACAATAACCCTTACCCTTACCCTTACCCAAACCCTAACCCTAACCTTAACCTTACCCTAACCCTACCCTAAAACTAAACCTTAACCTAACCAGAAAACTAACGCTAACCATAACCCTAACCCTTACCCTTAACTAAACCTAACCCTAAACCTTACCCTAAACCTAACACTAACGCTAAACCTAAACCGAACCCTAATCCTAACCCTAACCTAACCCTTACGCTAACCCTAACCCTAACCCTAAACCTAAACCTTACACTTACCCTAACCCTAAACCTAACCCTAACCCTAACCTTAACCTTACCCTAACCCTAACCTTAACCTTAACTCTAACCCTAACCCCTAACCCTAACCCTAACCCTTACCGTAACCCTAATCATAACCATAACCCTAACCCTAACGCTAACCCCTAACCCTAACCCTAACCCTTACCCTTACCCTAACCCTAAACCTAACCTTAACCCTAACCCTAACTATAACCCTAAACTTAATCCTAACCCTTACCCTTACCCTAACCATAAACCTGACTCTAACCCTAACCCTAACCCCTAACTCTAACCCTAACCCTTACACTAACACTAACCCTAAACCTTACCCTTACCCTAACCCCCACCCTAACACTAACCTTAACCCTAACCCTAACCCTTACCCTAACCATAACCCTAACCCTAACTTTTACCCTTACCCTAACCCTAACACTAACCATAACCCTAACTCCTAACCATAACCCTAACCCTAACCCTTACCCTTACCCTAACTCCAACCCTAACCTTAACAATTACCCTAACACTAAACTTAATCCTAACTCTAACCCTAACCCTAACCCTAACCCTAAACCTAAACTTAACGCTAACCCTATCCCTAACCCTAACCCTAACCCGTACCCTTATCATAACCCTAAACCTAACCCTAACCCTAACCCTTACCCTGAACCTTGCCCTAACCCTATCCCTAACCTTTACCCTTACCCTAACCCTAATCCTGGCCTTATTCCTAATCCTAACCCTAACCCTAACCCTAAACCTAATACTTACCCTTACCCTTAACCTAACCCTAAACCCAACCCTTACCCTTACCCTAACCCAAAACCTAACCCTAACCCTTACCCTAACAATAACCCTAACCCTAACCCGAAACTTATTCCTAACTCTAACCCTAACCCTAACCCTTACCCTAACCCTAACCCTAACCCTAACCCTTACCCTTACCCTAAACTTAACCCTAAACCTAACTCTAACCCTTACCGTAATCCTAACCCTAACACATAACCCTAAACCTAACACTTACCCTAAACATAAAATAACCCTAACCCTATCCGTAACCCTAACCCTAACCCGTACCCTTACCATAACCCTACCCCTAACTCTAAACCTAACCTTTACTCTTACCTTAACCGTAACGCTAACTCTAACCCTTACCCTTACCTAACCCTAATCCTAACCCTAACGCTTACCCTGACCCTTACCCTAACCCTAACCCTAACCCTTACCCTTACCCTAAACCTAATCTGGGTCCTATCCCTAACCCTAACACTAACACTAACCCTAAACCTAACACTTACCCTTACCCTAACCCTAACCCTAACCCTACCCCTTACCCTTACCCTAACCCTAAACCTAACCCTAAGACATATCCTAACCCTAACCCTAACCCTTACCCTTACCCTAGCCCAAAACCTAACCCTAACCCTAACCCTAACGCTTACCCTAACCCTAACCCTTATCCTAACACTAACCCTAACCCTAACCCTTACCCTTACCCTAAACTTAACCCTAACCCTAACCTAACCCTAACTCTAACCCTTACCGTAATCCTAACCCTAACCCCTAACCCTAACCCTAACCCTTACCCTAAACATAAAACTAACCCTAACCCTAACCCTAACCCTAACCTAACCCTAAGCCATATCCTAACCCTAACCCTAACCCTTACCCTTACCCTAGCCCAAAACCTAACCCAAACCCTAACCCTAACCCTTACCCTAAACCTAACCCTAACCCTAGCCCTTACCCTTACCCTAAACCTAACCCTAACCCTAACCCTAACTCTAACCCTTACCCTAACCCTAACCCTAACCCCTAACCCCAACCCAAACCTTTACCCTAACCATAAACTAACCCTAATCCCAACCCTAAAACTTACCCTAACCCTAAACCTACCCCTAACCCTTACCCTTACCCTAACCCTAACCCTAAACCTAACCCTAACCCTTACCCCTACACTAACACTACCCTAACCCTTAACCTTACCCTAACCCTAACCCTTACCCTTACCCTAACCCTAAACCTAACCCACACCAATAACCCTAAACCAGATCCTAACCCTAACCCTAACCCTAAACCTTACTCTAGCACTAAACCTAACTCTAACATAACCCTAACCCTAACACTAACCCTAATCCCTACCCTAACCATAACCCTAACACTATCCCTAACCCTTACCCTAAACCTAACCCTAACCCTAACCCTAAACCCTAACCCTAACCCTAACCCTACCTTTACCCTTACCATAACCCTAACCCTAACCTTAACCCTAACCCTAACCCTTACCCTTACCCTAACCCTAAACCTAACCTTAACCCAAATCCTAACCCTTACCCAAACCCTTACCCTTATCCTAACCCTAACCCTAACCCTACCTTTACCCTTACCCTAACCCTAACCCTAACCCTTACCCTAACCCTAACCTGAACCCTAAGCCTTACCCTTACAATAACCTAACCCTAACCCTAACCCTTACCCTAACCCTAACACTAACACATACACGTACCCTAACCCTAACCCTAACCCTTTCTCTAACGCTAAACCTAACCCTAACCCTTCCCCTAACCCTAACACTAACGCTAACCCTAATCCCTAAACCTAACCCTAACCCTCACACTTACCCTTACCCTAAACCTAACCTTAACCCTAATCCTAACCCTAACCCTAACCCTTACAGTTACCCTAACCCTAACCCTGACCCTTACCCTAAGCCTAAACCTAACTCTAACCCTTACCCTAAACCTAACCCTACCACTAACCCTACCCCTAACCGTTAACCTTAAACTAACCCTAACCCTAACCCCAATCCTAACCCTTACCCTAACTCTAACACTAACCCTTACCCTAATCTCTAAGCCTAACCCTAACCCTAACCCTTATCCCTTACCCTAACCCTAAAAATAACCTTAACCCTAACCCTAACCCTTACCCAAATCTTAACCCTAACCCTTACCCTACCCTAATCTTAACGCTAACACTAAGCCTTACCCTTACCAAAACCTAACCCTAACCCTAACACTAACACTTACCCTTACCCTAACCCTACCCTAACACTAACGCTAACCCTAAATCTAACCCTAACCCTAACCCTTACCCTTACCCTAACCCTAACCCTAACCCTAACCTCTAACCCTAACCTTAACCCTATCCCTTACCCTTACCCTAACCCTAACCTTAACCCTAACCCTAACCCTAACCATAACCCTTACCCTTACCCTAACTCTAACCCTAACCCTAACCCATACCCTTATGAAACCCTAACCCTAAGCCTAACCCTTCCCCTAACCCTAACACTAATGCTAACCCTAACCCCTAACCCTAACCCTAACCCTAACCCTTACCCTTACCCTAAACCTAATCTGGGTCCTATCCCTACCCCTAACACTAACACTAACCCTAAACCTAACACTTACCCTTACCCTAACCCTAACCCTAACCCTAAGCCTAACCCTTCCCCTAACCCTAACACTAATGCTAACCCTAACCCCTAACCCTAACCCTAACCCTAACCCTTACCCTTACCCTAACCCTAAACCTAAACTTAACCCTAACATTAACCCTAACCCTTACCCTAAACTTAACCCTAACCCTTACCCTATCACTAACCCTAACAGTAACCCTAACCCTTACCCTTACCCTATCCCTAAACCTAACCCTAACCCTTACCCTTACCCTAACCCTAACCCTAACCATAGCTATACCCCTAACCCCTAACACTAACCCTAACCCTAACTCTTATCCTTACCCTAACCCTAACCCTAAAACTAACCTTAACCCTTACACTAACACTAAACCTAATCGTAACCATAACCCTAACCCTAAACCTTACCCTTATGCTAACACTAACTTTAACACTAACCCCTAACCCTGACACTAAACCTAACCCTTACCCTAAACCTAACCCGAACCCTTACACTTACCCTAACCCTAACCTAACCCTTACCCTAACCATAACACTAACCCTAACCCTAACCATAAACCTAACCCTAACCTTAACACTAACCCTAAACATAACTATAAACCTAACCCTAACCCTAACCCTTACCCTTACCATAACCCTAACCCTAACACTAACCCTTACCCTTAGCCTTAACCTAACCCTAACTCTAACCCTAACCCTTACCCTTACACTAACCCAAAACCTAACCCTAACCCTAACCCTTACCCTTACCCTGAACCTAACCCAAACCTAACCCTAAACCTAACCCTAAACCTAACCCTAACCTTTACCCTAACCTAACCCTAACCCTAACCCTAACCCTATCCCTAACCCTTACCCCAACCCTAACCCTAACCCTATCCCTAACATTAACCCTAACCCATACCCTTAGGCTAACCCAAAACCTAAGCCTTACCCTTACCCTAACCCTAAACCTAAACCTAACACTAACCCTAACCCTAACCCTAACCCTTACCCTAACCAAAATCAAAATCCTAAACCTTACACTTACCCTAAACCTAACCTTAAATCTTACCCTAACCTTAACCCTAACCCTAATCCTAATCCTAACCCTAACCCCTAACCCTAAACCTAACCCTTACCCTTACCCTAAACTTAACCCTAACCCTAACCCCTAACCGTAACCCTAACTCTTACACTTACACTTACCCTAACCCTAACTCTAACCTTAACCCTAACCCTAACGCTAACCCTTACCCTTACCCTTACCCTAACCCTAAACGTAACCCTAACCCTAATCCCTAACCCGAACCCTAACCCTAACCGTAACCCTTACCCTTACCCTAACACTAACCCTAACCTTAATGCTAACCCTAACCCTAAACCTAACCCTTACCCTAAACCTAACCCTAACTCTAATTTTTACCCTAACCCTAACCCTAACCCTAACCCTAATTCTTTCCCTAACACTAACCGTAACCCTAAACCTTACCCTTACCCTAACCCTAACCCTAAACTTCATGTTAACCAGAACCCTAACCCTAACCCTAACCCTTACCCTAACCCTAATCCTTACCCTAACCCTAAGCCTTACCCTAACCCTAACCCTAACACTAAACCTAACCTTTACCCTTTACTTAACCCTAACCCTAACCCTAACCCTTACCCTAACCCTAACCCTAACCCTATCCCTACCCCTTACCTTAACCCTAACCATAACCCTAATCCTTACCCTACCCTAAACCTAACCCTAAACTTAACCCTAACCCTAACCCTAACCCTAACCCTAACCCTTACCCTAACCCTAACCGAACCCTTACCCTTTCCCTAACTCTGACCGTAACCCTAACCATAAACCTTACACTTACACTTACCCTAACAATAACCCTAACCCTAACCTTAAACCTAACCCTAACCCTAACCCTTACCCTTACCCTAACCATAACCCTGAACCTAACCCTGAACCCAACCCTAACCCTAACCCTAACCTTAATGCTAACCCTCACCCTAACCTAACCTTTTACCTAACCCTAACCCTAACCCTAATTCTTACCCTAACGCTAACCCTAACACTTAACCTTTACCTAAACCTGACCCTAACCCTAACCCTAACCCCTAACCCTAACCCTAAACCTTACCCTTACCCTAAACCAAAACCTAAACTTAACCCTAACCCTAACACTAACACTAACCCTAACTCTAACCATAAACGCAACCCTAACCCTAACCCTAACACTAAGCCTTACCCTTAACTTAACCCTAAACCTAACCCTTACCCTTACCCTAACCCTAACCCTAACCTTAATGCTAAACCTAAACCTAACCCTAACCCTAACCCTTACCCTAAACCTAACCTTAACCGTAATCCTTACTCTAACCTAACCCTAAAACTTAACCTTTACCTAACCCTTACCCTAACCCTTACCCTAACCCAAACCTAACCCTAACCCTTACCCTAACCCTAACACTAACCCGAACACTTACCCTAACGCTAAACCTAACCCTAACCCTTACCCTTACGCTAACCCTAACCCTAACCTTAACCCCAACCCTAACTCTAACCCTAATGCTAACCCTAAACCTAACCCTAACCCCTAACCCTAACCCTAACACTCACCCTAACACTAACACTTACCCTAACCCTAAGCCTAACCCTAACCCTAAACTAAACCTAACCCTAAACTTAACCCTAACCCTTATCCTTACCCTAACCCTAACCCAAACCCTTATCCTTACCCTAACCCTAACCCTAAACCTAACTCGAACCCTAACCCTAACCCTAACACTTACCATTACAATAACCCTAACCCTAAACCTAACCCTAACCCTAAACCTTACCCTTACCCTAACCCTAACCCTAACCCTAAACCTTACCCTTACCCTAAACCTAACCCTAAACCTTACCCTAACCCTAACCCTAACACTTAACCTTTACCTAACCTTGACCCTAACCCTAACCCTAACACTAACCCTAACCCTAACCCCTTACCCTTACACTAACCCTAACCCTGAACCCAACCGTAACCCTAACCCTAACACTAACCCATACCCTTACCTTAACCCTAACCCTAAACCTAACCCTTACCCTTACCCTAAACCTAACCCTAACCTTAGTGCTAAACCTAAACCTAACCTAACCCTAACCCTTAGCCTAAACCTAACCCTAACCCTAACCCTAATCCTGACCCTAACCCTAACCCTAACACTTAACCATTACATAACCCTAACCCTAACCCTTGCCCTAACCCTAACCCTAACCCTAACCCTTACACTAACCCTAACACTTACCCTTTCCCTAACCCTAACCGTAACCCTTACCCTTACACTAAACATTACACTAACCCTAACCCTAAACTAACCCTAACCCTAACCCTAACCCTTACCCGTACCCTAACCCTAACCCTAACACTTACCCTTACCCTAACCCTAACCCTAACCCTAAACCTAACCCTAACCTTAACCCTAACCCTAAGCCTAAGCCTAACCCTTACCCTTACCCTAACCCTAACCCTAAATCTAAATCCAACCCTAATCCTAACCCTAACCCTAACCCTAACCTTAACTCTACCCTAAACCTTGCCCTTACCCTTACCCTAACCATAAACCTAACCCTAACCCTAACCCTAACTCTAACTCTTACCCTTACCCTAACCCTAACCCTAACCCTAAACCTAACCCTAACACTTACCCTCACCCTAACCCTAACCCTAATCCTAAACCTAACCCTAACACTTACCCTCACCCTAACCCTAACCCTAACCCTTACCCTTACCCTAACACTAAGCCTAACCCTAACCTTAACCCAAACCCTAACCCTAAACCTAACCCTAAACCTAACCCTTACCCTAAACCTAACATTAACCCCTAACACTTACCCTACCCTAACCCTAACCCTAACCCTAACCCTTACCCTTACCCTAACCCTAAACCTAACTCTAACTCTAACCCTAACCATAAACCTAACCTTTAACCTTAACCTAACCCTAGCCCTAACACTAACCCTAACCTTAACCCTAACCCTAACCCTCACCCTAACCCTAACCCTTACTCTTAACCTAACCCTAACCCTAAACCTAACCCTAACCCTAACTCTTACCCTTACCCTAACCCTAACCCTAACCCTAACCGTAACCCTAACCCTAACCCTAACCTTTATCCTTACCCTAACCCTAACCCTAACACTAACCCTAACCTTAACCCTAACCCTAACCCTCACCCTAACCCTAACCCTTACCCTTAACCTAACCGTAACCCTAAACCTAACAGTAACCTTAACACTTACCCTTACCCTAACCCTAACCCTAACCCTAAACCTAACCCTAAACCTAACTCTTACCCTTACCCTAACCCTAACCCTAACCCTAACCCTTACACTTACCGAAACACTAACCCTAACCCTAACCCTAAGTCTAACCCTTACCCTTACCCTAACCCTAACCCTAACACTAACCCTAACCCTTACCCTTATCCTAACCCTAACCCTAACCCTAACCCTTACCCTCATCCTAACCCCAACCCTAACCCTAACACTTACCCTTACCCTAACCCTAACCGTAACCCGAACACTTACCGTTACCTTAACACTAACCCTAACCCGAACCCTAAACCTAAACCTTACCCTTACCCTAACCATAAACCTAACCCTAACAATTACCCTAAACTTTACACTTTCCCTTACCATAACCCTAACTCTAACCCTAACCCTAATCCTTACCCTAACCCTAACCCTAACCCTAACCCTAACCCTAACGCTAACCCCAACCCTAAAACTTACCCTTACCCTAACCCTAAACCCTAACCCTAACCCCAACTCTAACCCTAACCCTAACCCTAACCCTAACATTAACCCTAACCCTTATTCTTACCCTAACCTAACCCTAATCCTAAGCCTTACCCTTACCCTAACCTTAACCCTAAACCTAACGCTAACCCTAAGCCTACACTAACCCTAAACCCTTACCCTAACCCTAACCCTAAATCTAACCCTAACCCTAACCCTAACCCTAACCCTTATCCTAACCCTAACCCTAACCCTAACCCTAACCCTAACTCTAACCCTAACCCTAACCCTAACCTTAACACTAACCCTAACCCTAACCCTAAACCTTAGCCTTACCCTAACCATAAACCTAACCCTAACCATTACCCTAACCTTTACACTTTCCCTTACCCTTACCCTAACCCTAACCCTAACCCTAACCCTAACCTAACCCTAACTCTAACCCCAACCCTAAAACTTACCTTTACCCTAACCCTAAACCTAACCCTAACCCTAACCCTAACCCTACACTAACCCTAACCCTTACCCTAACCCTAACCCTAAATCTAAACCTAACCCTAACCCTAACATTAACACTAACCCTTACTCTTACCCTAACCTACCCCGAACCCTAACTCTAACCCTTACCCTTACCCTAACTCTAACCCTAAAACTCTACCTAACCCTAACCCTAACCCCCAAACCTAATTCCACCCCTAACAATAACCCTAACCCTTGCCCTTACCCTAACCCTAATCCTAACCTTAATGCTAAACCTAACCTTAACCCTAACCCTTACCCTAACCTTAACACTAATCCTTACCCTAACCCTAACCCTAACACTAACACTAACTCTTTCCCTTTCCCTAACCCTAACCCTAACCCTAACCCTAACCTTAAACCTTACCCTAAACTTAACCCTAAGCCTAAGCTTAAGCCTAACTCTAACCCTTACCCTTACCCTAACCCTAAACCTAAACCTAACCCTAATCCTAACCCTAACCCTAACCCAAACCCTTAA
>NW_028327748.1:27500-45959 GCF_031878675.1 Megascapheus bottae | reverse complement strand
GTTTTAAGATGGGAGCCTCAGAGTCATCTCAATTAGTTACAGCCTTGGACGCATTATTGCGTGCTAAGAATTTAAAAGTGAAACAAAGTACTTTGAGACTGTTCTTGTCAAATGTGGAGGAGGTAGCTCCTTGGTTTTCAGTCTCAGGAAATCTATCTTTGCTAGCTTGGGATAAATTAGGAAACGATTTAGATAGCGCTGACGAGAAGAGTAGACTGGGGCCTGGAGTGAAACCTATATGGAGGTTAGTCAGGAGTTGTCTGGCCGAAGAGCGCTGCTCCGGCGCTCTAGTGGAAGGAAAAATAGCGCTGGAGGAATTTAAAGAAGAGAGAACGGCATCCAGGCAGAGTAGTGTGAAAAGTGAAAGGCATATACCCTCTATCTATCCACCACTGCCAAGAGGCGGAGACTTGGCAGAGTCTGACCTTGAAGAGTTTCCCGCAGACCCAGGGCCATTGCCTCAATCAAGGTCGAAAAGGGAGGAACTTGGAGAAATGCCCAGTTTTTCAAGGACCCTGTATGGGTCCCTCAATAGCCCCTCCCGTCCGAGAAATTGGCAGCTGCCCATAATTTAGTAAAAGAACAGTTAAAATTAGGACATGTCCACCCTTCAGTATCTCCATGAAATACTCCTATATTTGTTATTAAAAAGAAATCTGGGAAATGGCGACTATTACATGATTTGCGAGCAATTAATAGTCAAATGCAAATCATGGGGCCTGTTCAGCGAGGACTGCCTTTACTTTCTACTTTGCCTCAAGAATGGCCCATAATTGTTCTGGATATAAAAAATTGCTTTTTTTCTATTCCTTTAAATAATAAGGATACTTGTAGGTTTGCATTCACCCTGCCCTCCATTAATCAAGAGAGCCCTGATAAGCGATTTGAATGGGTTGTGTTACCTCAGGGAATGGCCAATAGCCCCACTTTGTGTCAATTGTATGTACATGCAGCTTTAATTCCTGTGCGGGAAAGTTTTCATCAGTACGGTGTTTACACTATATGGATGATATTTTGTTGACTTCCAAAGATCAAAGGGTATTGAATGAGGCTTTTATTTTATTAACAAAATGTCTGGAAAATAAAGGATTATTTATAGCCCCAGAAAAGGTACAGAAGAACAATATTGTACATTATTTGGGAAGCAGAATAACAGCCCAAAAAATCATTCCATTAAATTGGCAGTTGCGAAAAGACAATTTAAAGACCTTGATTGGATTCGAACCTCCCTGCCTATGAGCAATCAGGAGTTGCAACCTTTGTATGAGTTATTGCAAGGCCCATCAGGTTTGGATTCCCCTAGGGAATTAACCCCTGCAGCAAGAAAAGTTTTAGAAACTTTAGAAGAAAAGTTACAACTGGCCTTTCAAAAAAGAATAGAGTTGGGAAAAGAAATTTCTTTAGTTATGTTGGCCTCATCTCAACAGCCTACAGGGGTGTTGTGGCAGGATGGTCCCTCAGCATGGATTCATCCGAAAATATCTCCTGCAAAATCTATCGAGTTTTATCCCACTGCCGTTGCCAATCTAACTATTTTGGGAATAAAATTTAGCGTGCAGCATTTTGGCACTCAGCCCAATTTTCTTATAATTCCATATAACAGTCAGCAAATACAAGTTTTAAGCTCCACCTTTACTGAGTGGGCTGTTTTAATTTGTTCATTTACAGGAAAAATTGATAATCATTATCCAAAAAGTCCAATTTTGCAGTTTTTAAGGAACACCCTATTATTTTCCCAACTATTACTGCCAGACAACCTATACCTGGAGCCATCAATATTTTTACGGATGGTTCCAAGAATGGAATGGGAGCATATTTGGTTGAAGGCCAAGAGCCTGTTTTATGCCAGTTTCAGCCTGGATCAGCACAGAGAATAGAATTGCAGGTTGTAATTTCTGTTTTTAAAAATTGTCATTTTCCTTTTAATCTTATTTCTGATTCTGCATTTGTAGTTAATGCTTTGCAGTTCTTAGAAGCTGCAGGACCCATAAATAAAAATAGAACTGTATGTAATTTGTTTATTCAGTTGCAGGAATTAATTTGCGCTCGTAGAGCCCCCTTTTTTCCATTGCATATACGTACTCACACTGGTTTACCTGGGCCCTTAAGTTTGGGCAATGATGTAGTGAATAAATATACACGTATGCAAATGGCCTTTGTTACTCTTACCCAGAAATGCAGGCACAAGTATTTCATCATCAATTTCATGTTAATGCTCGCACCTTGCAATCTCAATTTAAGCTGTCTCAACAGACAGCCAGACAAATTACTTTAAATTGCCCAAAATGTGTTACCCATCTTCCAGTTGTGCCATTAGGTGCTAATCCCCGTGGTTTACTTCCACTAAAAATTTGGCAAATGGATGTTACCCATGTTATGGAATTTGGAAAGTTAAAATATTTACACGTATCAACTGATACATGTTCTGGAATTATTCATGCTACCCCTTTGGGTGGAGAAACAGCTCATCATGTAATTGCTCATTGCTTGGAAGCCTGGGCTTCCTGGGGAATGCCCTACTTATTAAAAACTGATAATGGCCCTGCCTATACTACTAAACAATTTCTTGCCTTCTGCCAAACCATGGGAGTACAGATTTCTCATGGATTATCATATAATCCTCAAGGGCAAGGCGTTGTGGAACGTGCTCATCGCACCTTAAAAATTTATTTACAAAAACAAAAAGAGGGAATTGGGCAGAATAGGACACCAAAAGAAAGAATTTCCTTAGCCCTTTTTACCATAAATTTTTTAAATTTGGACACTCAAGGCCACTCCGCTGCGGAGCGGCATACTATTCCAATTGTGGGACTATATAAAGAAATGGTAAAATGGAAAGATATATTAACAGGCCAATGGAATGGGCCAGACCCCGTGCTCTCCTGGGCACGAGGAGCTGCTTGTGTGTTTCCACAGAATTCACAAGATCCCATTTGGGTGCCGGAACGCCTGGTGAGAAAAGCGCAAGAAGATGGCCGCAAAGAAGATATTACTGATAATACTACTTTGTCCGCTGGTGGAGCCCTCGCCATGAAGACCTTCCCGCTTCCAATGCCTGTGACTAATACCTCCAGAGTGTTTCCATACCTTTTTACCAGTAGTAGCTCCTTGAAATTGCCATTTTTACCTTATAGTTATGAGAAAGGAAATTATTCGTTATCTGTAATGTTATCTTCATCCTTGTGTTTTACCCTGAATCAATTTTATAGTGATATTTGTTTATACTTACAAGGTAGGAAAGTTTAATAGTACAGAATATCCTAGTGCTAAGAATGGGAATGTGACCAAAACTGTAGTGGTAGGATTTAGTGCTAGAATCCCTATATTTTCTTATAAAGCTTGGAACCCTCCTCCTCCCTTAGTGTATCCGAAATGTGTTAGTCCATTGAATTGGCCCTGGGAATGGACAGGGTGTCAAAGCCCGCGATATTCCTCGATAGGATATGGATTTACCTTTTCTCCTAAAATTCATACTGCTGGAAATACTACTTTTATTCATGAGTCTAAATTTAATTTTCAAGGTACTCGGAAGATGCTGAAAATCCTTTTAATGCTTGGCTGTTATGTGGACAGTTTGCCTGTACCACAGCGAATACTTTGGGATTTATTCAAGAGGGAGAAATTTGGTACTGTAACTGCTCTGTTACAGTGAGTAATTCGGTTATACAGAAAGGAGCTGCCCTAGTAGGAGAAAGCTTAAATGTTACTTTGAAAGATAATTGTAAATTTAAGACTAAGTATAAAGCTAGTCCTGTATGTTTGGCCCCCCTTTATGTTTTTAGTTTTTGAAAGTAATTGTATTGGAAATAATTCTTTATTGAATTGTTCTAGTTGTCCCTGCTTGTTAAGTCAGTGTTGGAATGCTAGTGAGTTTAATTCTGTTGTAGTTATGCGTTTGCCAACGTTTATTCCTGTTCCTGTAGAAGTGTCTGAGAAGGATTTAATTGTGCGGTTGAAGAGACCTCGTCGTAATCTTGGAACCACTACTTTGGTGGTCCTGGTTTCTTCATTACTCGCCACCGCCGCAGCCAGCGCCGCCGCGTTAGTCACCACAGTTCAGACCACAACTACCGTGAATACCCTGTCTGAGGCGGTATCTCAAACTATGGACACGCAGTTACAGATTAACCAGCATTTGGCACATGGTGTCATGTTATTGAATCAAAGAGTGGTCTTACTTCAGGAACAAGTTGATTTGATGTTTTCCTATGCTCAATTGCCTTGTGTGGGTATAGGCACTGGGTTGTGTATTACTTCTTTACCCTATTATAATCATTCTCGAGCAGCGAATTTGTCCAGACAATTAGGAAATATGTTGAGAGATTCTTGGTCCAAGGATTTTGAGAATTTAACCACTCAACTTCGCTATGAAATTATGATTGTAAATTCTACCCGTGTTGATATTGCTACAGTTGAAGATTTTGTAAATTGGATTTCCAACTCCTTTAATTGGATCAAGGAGTGGGCTGGAAGTGTGTCTTTAATTGTAATATTATGTGTGAGTTTTGTTTTATTTTGTTGGTTTGTTGTAATCATGTATAGACAACTTCAGGCACAGAGGAGACGTGATAAGTATATTGTGAAACAAGCTCTTATTGCTCTGGAATCGAATCTCTCCCCCCAGGTTTGGCTGGGTATGCTGGATCAGTAGTCAAGGACGGGTAAGTGTAGAGATTGATCTTGGTATCAACCTAAGACAGACTCCGATACTTAAGCATCGGATGTTGATGACGGGTAAGAACCAAGAGGCATCTCTCCAACCTAAGACAGGCATGATCCCTTACCTTCTTAAGAGCAAGAGGGACGTCCGAAGGTTCGGCCGGCCTCCGAATTTCCACTATGCTTTTGTTTTATTTTGGCCAAAAGAAAAAAGGGGGAGATGTAGAGAGCCATTGCAATCGCCATTACAAGATGGCGCTGACATCCGCCTCCGTGGTTGTTTTTCTGAGTTGTTTGTCTAAAAGTTTCCAGGAGGAGATTTGACTGTTCACGCCCCTAATGCGTGATTGGAAGTATGTTCGGAGTGTACTGGAGATATACTGTAGTTGATTGGATGTTAGTGTTAAGGAAATAATTGTGATTGGTTAATAAGCCTATTTAAGGTCTATGTTTGAGGAAGTTGGGGTCGACCCAGCATGGCTGTACTAGCTTGCTGAATAAATTGCTGCTCGAGAAGAAGTTATCTTTGTCGTGTCCTTCCTTGCCGGCCGAGGGAGTCGCGGCAGGGTTAAGGTTAGGGTTAGGGTTAGGGTTAGGGTTAGGGTTAGGGTTAGGGTTAGGTTTAGCGTTAGGGTAAGTGTAAGAGTTAGAGTTAGGGTTAGGGTTAGGTTTAGGGTTAGAGTTAGGGTTAGGGTTAGGGTAAGGATAAGGGTTAGGGTTAGGGTTAGGTTTAGGGTAAGTGTTAGGGTTAAGGTTAGGGTTAGGGTAAGGGTGAGGGTTAGGGTTAGGTTTAGGGTTTGGGTTAGGGTAAAGGTAAGGGCTAGGTTTAGGGTTATGGTTAGGGTTAGGGATTGGGTTAGGGTTAGGGTTTGGGTAAGGATGAGGGTTAGGGTTAGGGTTAGGGTTAAGGTTAGGGTTAGGGTGAGGGTAAGGGTAAGGTTTAGGGTTAGGTTTAGGGTTAGGGTTTGGGTAAGTGTTAGGTTTAGGGTTAGGGTTAGGGTTAGGGTAAGGGTAAGTGTTAGGGTTAGGATTAGGTTTAGCATTGGGGTTAAGGTTAGGGTTAGGTTTAGTGTAAGGGTAAGGGTTGGGGTTAGTGTTAGGGTTAGGGTAAGGGTTAGGGTTAGGGTTATGGTTAGGGTTAGGGTAAGGGTAAGTGTTAGAGTTAGGGTTAGGGTTCGGGTTAGGTTTAGGATTAGGGTAAGTGTTAGGGTTAGGGTTAGGGTTACGGTTAGGTTTAGGTTTAGGGTAAGGGTTAGGTTTAGGGTTAGGGTAAGTTTTAGGGTTAGGGTTAGAGTTAGGGTTAGGGTTAGGGTAAGGGCAAGGGTTAGGGTTAGGATTAGGGTGAGGGTAAGGGTAAGGGTTAGGGTAAAGATTAGGGCTAGGGTTAGGGTAAGGGTTAGGGTTAGGGTTTTGGTTAGGGTAAGGGTTAGGGTTAGTGTTAGGGTTAGGTTTAGGGTTGGGGTTAAGGTTAGGGTTAGTGTTAGGGTAAGGGTAAGGTTAGGTTAGGGTTAGCATTAAGGTTAGGGTTAGGGTTAGGTTTAGGGTTAGGATTAGGGTTATGGTTAGGGTAAGGGTTAGGGTTAGGGTTAGGGTTAGGGTTAGGCCTAGTGTTAGGGTAAGGGTAAGGGTTAGAGTTAGGGTTAGGTTTAAGGTTGAGGTTAGGGTTAGAGTTAGTTTAAGGTTTAGGGTTAGGGTTAGGGTAAGGGTAAGGGTTAGGGTTAGGGTTAGGGTTAGGGTAAGGGTAAGGGTTAGGGTTAGGGTAAGAGTAAGGGTTAGGTTTAGGGTTAGGGTTATGGTTAGGGTAAGGGTAAGGGTTAGGGTTAGGGTTAGGGTAATTGTTAGTGTTACGGTAATTGTTAGGGTTATTGTTAGGGTAAGGGTGAGGGATAGGGTTAGGGTTAGGGTAAGAGTTAGAGTTAGGGTTAGGGTTAGGGTTAAGATTGAGTTTAGGGTTAGGGTTAGAGTAAGGGTTAGGGTTAGGGTTAGGGTTCTTGTAAGGGTTAGGGTTAGAGTTAGGGTTAGGTAAGGGTTAGGATTAGGGGTTAGGGTTAGGGTTAGGTTTAGATTAAGGGTTAGGGTTAGGTTTAGGGGTAGGGTTAGGATAAGTGTTAGGGTTAGGGTAAGTGTAAGTGTTAGGTTTAGGGTTAGGGTTAGGGTTATGGTTAGGGTAAGGGTTAGGGTTAGGGTTAGGGTTAGGTGTTAGGGTTAGGGTTAGGGTTAGGTTTAGTGTTAGGTTAGGGGAAGGGTAAGAGTTAGGGTTAGGGTTAGGGTTAGTTTTAGGGTTAGGGTTAGGGTGAGGGTTAGGTTTAGGGTTAGGGTTAGGGTTAGGGTTAAGGTTAGGGTTAGGGTTAGGTTTAGGGTTAGGTTAATGTAAGGGTAAGGGTTAGTGTTAGGGTTAGGGAAAGGGTCAGATTTAGGGTTAGGTTTAGGTTTCGGGTAAGGATTAGGGTTAGGGTTAGGGTAAGGGTTAGGGTTAGGGTTAGGGTTAGGGTTAGGGTAAGGGTTAGGGATAGGGTTACGGTTAGGGTTAGGGGTTAGGGTTAGTGTTAGGTTTAGGGTTAGAGTAAGGATAAGAGTTAGGGTTAGGGATAGGGTTAGGGTTAGGGTTAGGTTAGGGTTAGGTTTGGGTAAGGGGTAGGGTTTGAGTTATGGTTATGGTTAAGGTTAGGGTTAGGGTAAGGGTAAGGGTTAGGGTTAGGGTTAGGCTTAGGGTAAGTGTTAGAGTTAGGGTTAGGGTTATGGTTAGGGTAAGTGTAAGGGTTAGGGTTAAGTTTAGGGTTAGGTTTAGGGTTAGCATTAGGGTTAGGGTAAGGGTAAGGTTTAGGGTTAGGTTTAGGGTTAGGGTTTGTCTAAGGGTTAGGGTAGGTTTAGGGTTAGAGTTAGGTTTATGGTTAGGGTTAGGGTAAGGATAAGGGTTATAGTTCAGGTTAGGGTTAGGGTTAGGGTTAGCGTTAAGGTTAGGGTGAGGGTAAGTGTAAGGGTTAGGGTTAGGTTTAGGGTTAGGGTTAGGGGAAGGGGAAGGGTTAGATTTAGGGTTATGGTTAGGGTTAAGATTAGGGTTAGGGTTAGGTTGAGGGTTAGGATTAGGGTTAGGGTTAGGGTTCGGGTTAGGGTAAAGTTATGTGTTAGGGTTAGCTTAGGGTTAGGGTTAGGGTTAGGGTAAGGGTTAGGGTTAGGTTTAGGGTTACGGTTAGGGTTAGGATAAGGGTAAGGGTTAGGGTTAAAGTTAGGGTCAGGTTAGGGTTAGGGTTAGGGTTAGGGTAAGAGTAAGGGTTAGAGTTAGGGTTAAGGTTAGGTTTAGGGTTAGGTTATGGTAAGGATAAATGTTAGAGTTAAGGTTAGGGTAACGGTAAGGGTTAGGGTTAGGGTTAGGGTTAGGGTAAGGGTTAGGGTTAGGTTTAGGGTTAGGGTAGGGTTTAGGGTAAGGGCAATTGTTAGTGTTAGGGTTAGGTTTAGGTTAAGGGTAAGGATTAGGATTAGGTTTAGGATTAGGTTTAGAGGTTAGGGTTAGGGTGAGGGTTAGGTTTAGGGTTAGTATTTGGGTGAGGGTAAGGGTTAGGGTAAGGTTTAGGGTTAGGGTTAGTGTTAGGTTCAGGGTTAGGGTTAGGGTTAGCGTTAGGGTTAGGGTTAGAGTTAAGGTTAGGGTTAGGGTTAGGTTTAGGGTAAGAGTTAGGGTTAGGATTAGGGTAGGGGTTAGGTTTAGGGTTAGGGTTAGGGTTAGAGTTAGGTTTAGGGTTAGGTTTAGGGGTTAGGCTTAGGGTTAGGATAGGGTAAGGGTTAGAGATAGGGTTAGGGTTAGTTTAAGGTTTAGGGTTAGGGTTAGGGTAAGGGTAAGTGTTAGGGTTAGGGTAAGAGTAAGGGTTAGGTTTAGGGTTAGGGTTAGGGTTAGGGTAAGGGTAAGGGTTTTGGTTAGGATTAGGGTTAGTGTTAGGGTAATGGTTAGGGTTAGGATTAGGGTTAGGGATAGGGTAAGGGTAAGGTTTAGGGTTAGGGTAAGGGTTAGGTTTAGGGTTGGGGTTATGATTAGGTTTAGGGTTAGGGTACGTTTAAGGATTAGATTTAGGGTTAAGGTTAGGGTTATGCTTAGGGTTAGGGTTAGGATTAGGGTTAGGTTTAGGGTTAGGGTTAGAGTTAGGGTTAGGGTAAGATTATGTGTTAGGGTTAGGGTTAGGGTTAGGGTAAGTGTTATGGTTAGGTTTAGGGTTACGGTTAGGGTTAGGGTAAGGGTAAGGGTTAGGGTTAAATTTAGGGTCAGGGTTAGGGTTAGATTTAGGGTTAGGGTAAGGGTAAGGGTTAGGGTTAGCTTTAGGGTTAGGGTAAGGGTAAGGGTTAGGTTTACGGTTAGGGTTATGTTTAGGGTTAGGGTTAGGGTAAGGATAAATGTTAGAGTTAAGGTTAGGGTGAGGGTAAGGGTAAGGGTTAGGGTAAAGATTAGGGCTAGGGTTAGGGTTAGGGTTATGGTTAGGGTAAGTGTTAGGGTTAGGGTTACGGTTAGGTTTAGGGTTGGGGTTAAGGTTAGGGTTAGGGTTAGGGTAAGGGTAAGGTTAGGTTAGGGTTAGCGTTAAGGTTAGGGTTAGGGTTAGGTTTAGGGTTAGGATTAGGGTTATGGTTAGGGTAAGGGTTAGGGTTAGGGTTAGGGTTAGGGTTAGGCCTAGTGTTAGTTTAAGGGTAAGGGTTAGGGTTAGGGTTAGGTTTAAGGTTGAGGTTAGGGTTAGGGTTAGTTTAAGGTTTAGGGTTAGGGTTAGGGTTAGGGTAAGTTTTAGGGTTAGGGTAAGAGTAAGGGTTAGGTTTAGGTTTAGAGTTATGGTTAGGGTAAGGGTAAGGGTTAGGGTTAGGGTAATTGTTAGGGTTAGGGTTAGGGTAAGGGTTAGGGTTAGGGTTAGGGAAAGGGTTAGAGTTAGGATTAGGGTTAGGGTTAACATTGAGTTTAGGGTTAGGGTTAGAGTAAGGGTTAGGTTTAAGGTTAGGGTTCTGGTAAGGGTTAGGGTTAGAGTTAGGGGTAGGTAAGGGTTAGGGTTAGGGGTTAGGGTTAGGGTTAAGTTTAGATTAAGGGTTAGGGTTAGGTTTAGGGGTAGGGTTAGGATAAGTGTTAGGGATAGGGTAAGTGTAAGTGTTAGGTTTAGGTTTAGGGTAAGGGTTATGGTTAGGCTAAGGGTTACGGTTAGGGTTAGGGTTAGGGTTAGGTGTTAGGGTTAGGGTTAGGGTTAGGGTTAGGGGAAGTGTAAGGGTTAGGGTTAGGGTTGGGGTTAGTTTTAGGTTTAGGGTTAGGGTGAGGGTTAGGGTTAGGGTTAAGGTTAGGGTTAGGGTTAGGTTTAGGGTTAGGTTAATGTAAGGGTAAGGGTTAGTGTTAGGGTTAGGGAAAGGGTAAGATTTAGGGTTAGGTTTAGGGTTAGGGTAAGGATTAGGGTTAGGGTTAGGGTTAGGGTAAGGGTTAGGGTTAGGGTTAGGGTTAGGTTTAGGGTAAGTGTTAGGGTTAGGGTTACGGTTAGGGTTAGGGGTTAGGGTTAGGGTTAGGTTTAGGGTTAGAGTAAGGATAAGAGTTAGGTTTAGGGATAGGGTTAGGGTTAGGGTTAGGTTAGGGTTAGGGTTTGGGTAAGGGGTAGGGTTAGAGTTATGGTTATGGTTAAGGTTAGGGTTAGGGTTAGGGTAAGGGTAAGGGTTAGGGTTAGGGTTAGGCTTAGGGTAAGTGTTAGAGTTAGGGTTAGGGTTAGGGTTAGGGTAAGGGTAAGGGTTAGGGTAAAGGTTAGGGTACGTTTAGGGTTAGTATTAGGGTTAGGGTAAGGGTAAGTTTTAGGGTTAGGTTTAGGGTTAGGGTTTGTCTAAGGGTTTGTGCGGTTGAAGAGACCTCGTCGTAATCTTGGAACCACTGCTTTGGTGGTCCTGGTTTCTTCATTACTCGCCACCGCCACAGCCAGCGCCGCCGCGTTAGTCACCACAGTTCAGACCGCAACTACCGTGAATACCCTGTCTGAGGCGGTATCTCAAACTATGGACACGCAGTTACAGATTAACCAGCATTTGGCACATGGTGTCATGTTATTGAATCAAAGAGTGGTCTTACTTCAGGAACAAGTTGATCTGATGTTTTCCTATGCTCAATTGTCTTGTGTGGGTATAGGCACTGGGTTGTGTATTACTTCTTTACCCTATTATAATCATTCTCGAGCAGCGAATTTGTCCAGACAATTAGGAAATATGTTGAGAGATTCTTGGTCCAAGGATTTTGAGAATTTAACCTCTCAACTTCGCTATGAAATTATGATTGTAAATTCTACCCGTGTTGATATTGCTACAGTTGAAGATTTTGTAAATTGGATTTCCAACTCCTTTAATTGGATCAAGGAGTGGGCTGGAAGTGTGTCTTTAATTGTAATATTATGTGTGAGTTTTGTTTTATTTTGTTGGTTTGTTGTAATCATGTATAGGCAACTTCAGGCACAGAGGAGACGTGATAAGTATATTGTGAAACAAGCTCTTATTGCTCTGGAATCAAATCTCTCCCCCCAGGTTTGGCTGGGTATGCTGGATCAGTAGTCAAGGACGGGTAAGTGTAGAGATTGATCTTGGTATCAACCTAAGACAGACTCCGATACTTAAGCATCGGATGTTGATGACGGGTAAGAACCAAGAGGCATCTCTCCAACCTAAGACAGGCATGATCCCTTACCTTCTTAAGAGCAAGAGGGACGTCCGAAGGTTCAGCCGGCCTCCGGATTTCCACTATGCTTTTGTTTTATTTTGGCCAAAAGAAAAAAGGGGGAGATGTAGAGAGCCATTGCAATCGCCATTACAAGATGGCGCTGACATCCGCCTCCGTGGTTGTTTTTCTGAGTTGTTTGTCTAAAAGTTTCCAGGAAGAGATTTGACTGTTCACGCCCCTAATGCGTGATTGGAAGTATGTTCGGAGTGTACTGGAGATATACTGTAGTTGATTGGATGTTAGTGTTAAGGAAATAATTGTGATTGGTTAATAAGCCTATTTAAGGTCTATGTTTGAGGAAGTTGGGGTCGACCCAGCATGGCTGTACTAGCTTGCTGAATAAATTGCTGCTCGAGAAGAAGTTATCTTTGTCGTGTCCTTCCTTGCCGGCCGAGGGAGTCGCGGCAGGGTTAGGGTTAGGGTTAGGGTTAGGGTTAGGGTTAGGGTTAGGTTTAGCGTTAGGGTAAGTGTAAGAGTTAGAGTTAGGGTTAGGGTTAGGTTTAGGGTTAGAGTTAGGGTTAGGGTTAGGGTAAGGATAAGGGTTAGGGTTAGGGTTAGGTTTAGGGTAAGTGTTAGGGTTAAGGTTGGGGTTAGGGTAAGGGTGAGGGTTAGGGTTAGGTTTAGGGTTTGGGTTAGGGTAACGGTAAGGGCTAGGTTTAGGGTTATGGTTAGGGTTAGGGATTGGGTTAGGGTTAGGGTTTGGGTAAGGATGAGGGTTAGGGTTAGGGATAAGGTTAGGGTTAGGGTGAGGGTAAGGGTAAGGTTTAGGGTTAGGTTTAGGGTTAGGGTTTGGGTAAGTGTTAGGTTTAGGGTTAGGGTTAGGGTTAGGGTAAGGGTAAGTGTTAGGGTTAGGATTGGGTTTAGCGTTGGGGTTAAGTTTAGGGTTAGGTTTAGTGTAAGGGTAAGGGTTGGGGTTAGGTTTAGGGTTAGGGTAAGGGTTAGCGTAGGGTTATGGTTAGGGTTAGGGTAAGGGTAAGTGTTAGAGTTAGGGTTAGGGTTAGGGTTAGGTTTAGGATTAGGGTAAGTGTTAGGGTTAGGGTTAGGGTCACGGTTAGGGTTAGGTTTAGGGTAAGGGTTAGGTTTAGGGTTAGGGTAAGTTTTAGGGTTAGGGTTAGAGTTAGGGGTAGGGTTAGGGTAAGGGCAAGGGTTAAGGTTAGGGTTAAGGTTAGGCTTAGGGTTAGGGTTAGTGTTAGGGTTAGGTTTAGGGTTAGGGATAGGGTTAGGGTTAGGGTTAGGGTAAGGGTTAGGTTTAGGTTAGGGTAAGGGTTAGGGTTAGGGTTAGGGTTAGGTTTAGGGTTGGGGTTAGGATTAGGGTGAGGGTAAGGGTAAGGTTTAGGGTAAAGATTAGGGCTAGGGTTAGGGTAAGGGTTAGGGTTAGGGTTTTGGTTAGGGTAAGGGTTAGGGTTAGTGTTAGGGTTAGGTTTAGGGTTGGGGTTAAGGTTAGGGTTAGTGTTAGGGTAAGGGTAAGGTTAGGTTAGGGTTAGCGTTAAGGTTAGGGTTAGGGTTAGGTTTAGGGTTAGGATTAGGGTTATGGTTAGGGTAAGGGTTAGGGTTAGGGTTAGGGTTAGGCCTAGTGTTAGGGTAAGGGTAAGGGTTAGAGTTAGGGTTAGGTTTAAGGTTGAGGTTAGGGTTAGGGTTAGTTTAAGGTTTAGGGTTAGGGTTAGGGTAAGGGTAAGGGTTAGGGTTAGGGTAAGAGTAAGGGTTAGGTTTAGGGTTAGGGTTATGGTTAGGGTAAGGGTAAGGGTTAGGGTTAGGGTTAGGGTAATTGTTAGGGTTACGGTAATTGTTAGGGTTATTGTTAGGGTAAGGGTGAGGGTTAGGGTTAGGGTTAGGGTAAGAGTTAGAGTTAGGGTTAGGGTTAGGGTTAAGATTGAGTTTAGGGTTAGGGTTAGAGTAAGGGTTAGGGTTAGGGTTAGGGTTCTGGTAAGGGTTAGGGTTAGAGTTAGGGTTAGGTAAGGGTTAGGATTAGGGGTTAGGGTTAGGGTTAGGTTTAGATTAAGGGTTAGGGTTAGGTTTAGGGGTAGGGTTAGGATAAGTGTTATGGTTAGGGTAAGTGTAAGTGTTTGGTTTAGGGTTAGGGTTAGGGTTATGGTTAGGGTAAGTGTTGGGGTTAGGGTTAGGGTTAGGGTTAGGTGTTAGGGTTAGGTTTAGTGTTAGGTTAGGGGAAGGGTAAGAGTTAAGGTTAGGGTTAGGGTTAGTTTTAGGGTTAGGGTTAGGGTGAGGGTTAGGTTTAGGGTTAGGGTTAGGGTTAGGGTTAAGGTTAGGGTTAGGGTTAGGTTTAGGGTTAGGTTAATGTAAGGGTAAGGGTTAGTGGTAGGGTTAGGGAAAGGGTAAGATTTAGGGTTAGGTTTAGGTTTGGGGTAAGGATTAGGGTTAGGGTTAGGGTTAGGGTAAGGGTTAGGGTTAGGGTTGGGGTTAGGGTTAGGGTTTGGGTAAGGGTTAGGGATAGGGTTACGGTTAGGGTTAGGGGTTAGGGTTAGTGTTAGGTTTAGGGTTAGAGTAAGGATAAGAGTTAGGGTTAGGGATAGGGTTAGGGTTAGGGTTAGGTTAGGGTTAGGTTTGGGTAAGGGGTAGGGTTTGAGTTATGGTTATGGTTAAGGTTATGGTTAGGGTTAGGGTAAGAGTAAGGGTTAGGGTTAGGGTTAGGCTTAGGGTAAGTGTTAGAGTTAGGGTTAGGGTTAGGTTTAGGGTAAGTGTAAGGGTTAGGGTTAAGGTTAGGGTTAGGTTTAGGGTTAGCATTAGGGTTAGGGTAAGTGTAAGGTTTAGGGTTAGGTTTAGGGTTAGGGTTTGTCTAAGGGTTAGGGTAGGTTTAAGGTTAGAGTTAGGTTTATGGTTAGGGTTAGGGTAAGGATAAGGGTTAGAGTTCAGGTTAGGGTTAGGGTTAGGGTTAGCGTTAAGGTTAGGGTGAGGGTAAGTGTAAGGGTTAGGGTTAGATTTAGGGTTAGGGTTAGGGGAAGGGGAAGGGTTAGATTTAGGGTTATGGTTAGGGTTAAGATTAGGGTTAGGGTTAGGTTGAGGGTTAGGATTAGGTTTAGGGTTAGGGTTCGGGTTAGGGTAAAGTTATGTGTTAGGGTTTGCTTAGGGTTAGGGTTAGGGTTAGGGTAAGTGTTAGGGTTAGGGTTAGGGTTACGGTTAGGTTTAGGATAAGGGTAAGGGTTAGGGTTAAAGTTAGGGTCAGGTTAGGGTTAGGGTTAGGGTTAGGGTAAGAGTAAGGGTTAGAGTTAGGGTTAAGGTTAGGTTTAGGTTTAGGTTATGGTAAGGATAAATGTTAGAGTTAAGGTTAGGGTAATGGTAAGGGTTAGGGTTAGGGTTAGGGTTAGGGTAAGGGTTAGGGTTAGGTTTAGGGTTAGGGTAGGGTTTAGGGTAAGGGCAATTGTTAGTGTTAGGGTTAGGTTTAGGTTAAGGGTAAGGATTAGGATTAGGTTTAGGATTAGGTTTAGAGGTTAGGGTTAGGGTGAGGGTTAGGTTTAGGGTTAGTATTTGGGTGAGGGTAAGGGTTAGGGTAAGGTTTAGGGTTAGGGTTAGTGTTAGGTTCAGGGTTAGGGTTAGGGTTAGGGTTAGGGTTAGAATTAAGGTTAGGGTTAGGTTTAGGTTTAGGGTAAGAGTTAGGGTTAGGGTTAGGGTAGGGGTTAGGTTTAGGGTTTGGGTTAGGATTAGGGTTAGGGTTAGAGTTAAGGTTAGGGTTAGGGTTAGGTTTAGGATAGGGTAAGGGTTAGGGATAGGGTTAGGGTTAGTTTAAGGTTTAGGGTTAGGGTTAGGGTAAGGGTAAGTGTTAGGGTTAGGGTAAGTGTAAGGGTTAGGTTTAGGGTTAGGGTTAGGGTTAGGGTAAGGGTAAGGGTTTTGGTTAGGATTAGGGTTATGTTAGGGTAATGGTTAGGGTTAGGATTAGGGTTAGGATTAGGGTTAGGGATAGGGTAAGGGTAAGGTTTAGGGTTAGGGTAAGGGTTAGGTTTAGGGTTGGGGTTATGATTAGGTTTAGGGTTAGGGTACGTTTAAGGATTAGATTTAGGGTTAAGGTTAGGGTTATGCTTAGGGATAGGGTTAGGATTAGGGTTAGGTTTAGGGTTAGGGTTAGGGTTAGAGTTAGGGTTAGGGTAAGGTTATGTGTTAGGGTTAGGGTTAGGGTTAGGGTAAGTGTTATGGTTAGGTTTAGGGTTACGGTTAGGGTTAGGATAAGGGTAAGGGTTAGGGTTAAATTTAGGGTCAGGGTTAGGGTTAGATTTAGGGTTAGGGTAAGGGTAAGGGTTAGGGTTAGCTTTAGGGTTAGGTTAAGGGTAAGGGTTAGGTTTACGGTTAGGGTTATGTTTAGGGTTAGGGTTAGGGTAAGGATAAATGTTAGAGTTAAGGTTAGGGTGAGGGTAAGGGTAAGGGTTAGGGTAAAGATTAAGGCTAGGGTTAGGGTTAGGGTTAGGGTTAGTGTTAGGGTTAGGGTTAAGGTTAGGGTTAGGGTTAGGGTAAGGGTAAGGTTAGGTTAGGGTTAGCGTTAAGGTTAGGGTTAGGGTTAGGTTTAGGGTTAGGATTAGGGTTATGGTTAGGGTAAGGGTTAGGGTTAGGGTTAGGGTTAGGCCTAGTGTTAGTTTAAGGGTAAGGGTTAGGGTTATGGTTAGGTTTAAGTTGAGGTTAGGGTTAGGGTTAGTTTAAGGTTTAGGGTTAGGGTTAGGGTAAGGGTAAGTTTTAGGGTTAGGGTAAGAGTAAGGGTTAGGTTTAGGTTTAGAGTTATGGTTAGGGTAAGGGTAAGGGTTAGGGTTAGGGTTAGGGTAAGTGTTATGGTTAGGTTTAGGGTTACGGTTAGGGTTAGGATAAGGGTAAGGGTTAGGGTTAAATTTAGGGTCAGGGTTAGGGTTAGATTTAGGGTTAGGGTAAGGGTAAGGGTTAGGGTTAGCTTTAGGGTTAGGGTAAGGGTAAGGGTTAGGTTTACGGTTAGGGTTATGTTTAGGGTTAGGGTTAGGGTAAGGATAAATGTTAGAGTTAAGGTTAGGGTGAGGGTAAGGGTAAGGGTTAGGGTAAAGATTAGGGCTAGGGTTAGGGTTAGGGTTAGGGTTAGTGTTAGGGTTAGGGTTAAGGTTAGGGTTAGGGTTAGGGTAAGGGTAAGGTTAGGTTAGGGTTAGCGTTAAGGTTAGGGTTAGGGTTAGGTTTAGGGTTAGGATTAGGGTTATGGTTAGGGTAAGGGTTAGGGTTAGGGTTAGGGTTAGGCCTAGTGTTAGTTTAAGGGTAAGGGTTAGGGTTATGGTTAGGTTTAGGTTGAGGTTACGGTTAGGGTTAGTTTAAGGTTTAGGGTTAGGGTTAGGGTAAGGGTAAGTTTTAGGGTTAGGGTAAGAGTAAGGGTTAGGTTTAGGTTTAGAGTTATGGTTAGGGTAAGGGTAAGGGTTAGGGTTAGGGTTAGGGTAATTGTTAGGGTTAGGGTTAGGGTTAGGGTAAGGTTTAGGTTTAGGGTTAGGGTAAGGGTTAGGGCAAGGGTGAGGGTTAGGGTTAGGGTTAGGGTAAGGGTTAGAGTTAGGATTAGGGTTAGGGTTAACATTGAGTTTAGGGTTAGGGTTAGAGTAAGGGGTAGGTTTAAGGTTAGGGTTCTGGTAAGGGTTAGGGTTAGATTTAGGGGTAGGTAAGGGTTAGGGTTAGGGGTTAGGGTTAGGGTTAAGTTTAGATTAAGGGTTAGGGTTAGGTTTAGGGGTAGGGTTAGGATAAGTGTTAGGGATAGGGTAAGTGTAAGTGTTAGGTTTAGGTTTAGGGTAAGGGTTATGGTTAGGCTAAGGGTTACGGTTAGGGTTAGGGTTAGGGTTAGGTGTTAGGTTTAGGGTTAGGGTTAGGGTTAGGGTTAGTGTTAGGGTTAGGGGAAGTGTAAGGGTTAGGGTTAGGGTTAGGGTTAGTTTTAGGGTTAGGGTTAGTGTGAGGGTTAGGGTTAGGGTTAGGTTTAGGGTTAGGTTAATGTAAGGGTAAGGGTTAGTGTTAGGGTTAGGGAAAGGGTAAGATTTAGGGTTAGGTTTAGGGTTAGGTTAAGGATTAGGGTTAGGGTTAGGTGGTTTAGGGTTATGGTAATGGTTAGGGTTAGTGTTAGGTTTAGATAAGGGTAAGTGTTATGTTAGGGTTAGGGTTACGGTTAGGGTTACTCTTAGGGTTAGGGTTAGGTTTAGGGTTAGGGTAAGGGTTAGGGTTAGGGTTAGGGTTAGCATTAATGTTAGGGTTAGGGTTAGGGTAAGGGTTAGGGTTTCGGGGTTAAGGTTAGGGTTAGGGTAAGGATAAGGGTTAGGGTTAGGGTTAGGTTTAGGTTTAGGGTTAGGGTTAGGGTAAGGACAAGGTTTAGGGTTATGGTTATGGTTAGGGTTAGGGTAAGGTTTAGGGATAGGGTAAGGGTAAGGTTTAAGGTTAGGTTTATGGTTAGGGTTAGAGTTAGGGGAAGGGTTAGATTTAGGGTTATGGTTAGGGTTAAGATTAGGGTTACGGTTAGGTTGAGGGTTAGGATTAGGGTTAGGGTTAGGGTTCGGGTTAGGGTAAGGTTATGTGTTAGGGTTAGCTTAGGGTTAGGGTTAGGGTAAGTGTTAGGGTTAGGGTTAGGGTTACGGTTAGGGTTAGGATAAGGGTAAGGGTTAGGGGTTAAAGTTAGGGTCAGGTTAGGGTTAGGGTTAGGGTTAGGGTAAGGGTAAGGGTTAGGGTTAGGTTTAGGTTTTGGGTAAGGGTAACTGTTAGGTTTAGGGTTAGGGTTAGGTTTAGGGTTAGGTTATGGTAAGAATAAATGTTAGAGTTAAGGTTAGGGTGAGGGTAAGGGTTAGGGTTAAGGTTAGGGTTAGGGTTAGGTTTAGGGTTAGGGTTAGGGTTAGGGTTAGGTTAGGGTTAGGGTTAGGGTTAGGGTTAGGGTTAGGTTAGGGTTAGGGTTAGGGTTAGGGTTAGGGTTAGGGTTGGGGTTAGTGTTAGGGTTAGGGTAAGGGTTAGGGTTAGGGTTATGGTTAGGGTTAGTGTAAGGGTAAGTGTTAGAGTTAGGGTTAGGGTTAGGGTTAGGTTTAGGATTAGGGTAAGTGTTAGGGTTAGGGTTAGGGTTACGGTTAGGGTTAGCTTTAGGGTAAGGGTTAGGTTTAGGGTTAGGGTAAGTTTTAGGGTTAGGGTTAGAG
>NW_028327748.1:0-20000 GCF_031878675.1 Megascapheus bottae | reverse complement strand
GGTAAGATTTAGTGTTAGGTTTTGGGTTAGGGTTAGGGTTAGGGTAAGGGTAAAGGTTAGGGTTAGGATTAGGGTTAGGGTTAGGGTAATGGTTAGGGTTAGGATTAGGTTTAGGGTTAAGGATAAGGTAAGGGTAAGGGTTAGGGTTAAGGTTAGGTTTAGGGTTGGGGTTAAGTTTAGGTTTAGGGTTACGGTATGTTTAAGGATTAGGGTTAGGATTAGGGTTATGCTTAAGGTTAGGGTTAGGGTTAGGATTAATGTTAGTTTTAGGTTTAGGGTTAGGGTTAGGGTTAGGATTAGGGTAAGGTTATGTGTTAGGGTTAGGGTAGGGTTAGGGTTAGGGTTATGGTAGGGTTAGGGTTGGGGTTAGTTTTAGGGTTAGGTGTTAGGGTTAGGGTTAGGATTAGGTTTAGTGTTAGGGTTAGGGGAAGGGGAAGGGTTAGGGTTAGGGTTAGAGTTAGGGTTAGTTTTAGGGTTTGGGTTAGGATTAGGTTTAGGTTAAGTGTAAGGGTAAGGGTTAGTGTTAGGGTTAGGGAAAGGGTAAGGTTTAGGGTTAGGGTAAGGATTAGGGTTAGGGTTAGGGTTAGGGTAAGGGTTAGGGTTAGGGTTAGGGTTAGCGTTAAGGTTAGGGTTAAGGTTAGGGTTAGGGTAAGGGTTAGGGTTAGGGGTTAGGGTTACGGTTAGGTTTAGGGGTTAGGGTTAGTGTGAGGTTTAGGGTTAGGTTAACGATAAGAGTTAGGGTTAGGGATAGGGTTAGGGTTAGGGTTAGGGTTTGGGTAAGGGGTAGGGTTAGAGTTATGGTTATGGTTAAGGTTAGGGTTAGGTTTAGGGTAAGGGTAAGGGTTAGGGTTAGGGTTTAGGCTTAGGGTAAGTGTGAGAGTTAGGGTTAGGGTTAGGGTTAGGGTAAGGGTAAGGTTTAGGGTTAATGTTAGGTGTTAGGGTTACGGTCTGGTTAGGGTTAGGGTAAGGGTAAGGTTTAAGGTTAGGTTTAGGGATTAGGATTAGTCTAAGGCTAAGGGGTTAGGTTTAGTGTTAGAGTTAGGTTTAGGGTTAGGGTTAGGGTAAGGATAAGCGTCACAGTTCAGGTTAGGGTTAGGGTTAGCGTTAGGGTTAAGGTTAGAGTGAGGGTAAGGGTAAGGGGTTAGGGTTCGGTTTAGGGGTAAGGGTAAGGGTTAAGGATAGGGTTAGGGTTAGGGTTAGGGTTAAGATTAGGGTTAGGGTTAGCTTGAGGGTCAGGATTAGGTTTAGGGTTAGGGTTAGAGTTAGGGTAAGGTTATGTGTTAGGGTTAGCTTAGGGTTAGGGTTAGGGTAACTGTTTGGGTAAGGTTTAGGGTTATGGTTATGGTTAGGGTAAGGGTAAGGGTTAGGGTTAAAGTTAGAGTCAGGTTTAGGGTTAGGGTTAGGGTTAGGGTAAGGGTAAGTGTTAGGGTTAGGTTTATGGTTAGGGTAAGGGTAAGGGTTAGGTTTAGGGTTAGGGTTAGGGGTTTAGGCTTAGGGTTAGGGTCAGGGTTAGGGTTCGGTATAGTTTAAGGGTTAGGGTTAGGGTTAGGTTAAGGGTAAGGGTTAGGGTTAGGGTAAGATTTAGTGTTAGGTTTTGGGTTAGGGTTAGGGTTAGGGTAAGGGTAAAGGTTAGGGTTAGGATTAGTGTTAGGGTTAGGGTTCGGGTAAGGGTAAGGGTTAGGGTTTAGGTTAGGTTTAGGGTTGGGGTTAAGTTTAGGTTTAGGGTTACGGTACGTTTAAGGATTAGGGTTAGGATTAGGGTTATGCTTAAGGTTAGGGTTAGTGTTAGGATTAGGGTTAGATTTTGGTTTAGGGTTAGGGTTAGGGTTAGGATTAGGGTAAGGTTATGTGTTAGGGTTAGGGTTAGGGTTAGGGTTAGGATTAGGGTAAGTGTTAGGGTTAGGGTTAGGGTTACGGTTAGGGTTAGGGTAAGGGTAAGGGTTAGGTTAGGGTTAGGGTTAAGGTTAAGGTTAGGGTTAGGAATAGACTTAGGGTTAGTATTAGGGTTATGGTTAGGGTAAGGGTTAGGGTTAGGCTTAGGTTTAGGCTTAGTGTTAGGGTAAGGGTAAGGGTTAGGGTTAGGGTTAAGGAAAGGTTGAGGTTAGGGTTAGGTTTAGGGTTAGGGTTAGGATAAGTGTTAGAGATAGGGTTAGGGTTAGGCTTAGGCTTAGTGTTAGAGTAAGGGTAAGTGTTAGGGTTAGGGTTAGGGTTAGGGTTAAGTTTGAGGTTAGGGTTAGGGTTGGGGTGAGGGTTAGGTTTAGGTTAGGGTAAGGGATAGGGTAAGTGTAAGGGATAGGGTTAGGGTTAGGGTTAGGTTTAGGGTTGGGGTAATGGTTAGGTTTAGGGTTTGGGTACAAATAAGGATTAGGGTTAGGGTTAGGGTTAGGGTTATGCTTAGGTTTAGGTTTAGGGTTAGGATTAGGTTTATGGTTAGGGTAAGGGTAAGGGTTAGGTTTAGGGTTAGGGTTAGGGGTTAGGCTTAGGGTTAGGGTCAGGGTTAGGGTTCGGTATAGTTTAAGGGTTAGGGTTAGTGTTAGGTTAAGGGTAAGGGTTAGGGTTAGGGTAAGATTTAGTGTTAGGTTTTGGGTTAGGGTTAGGGTTAGGGTAAGGGTAAAGTTTAGGGTTAGGATTAGGGTTAGGTTTAGGGTAATGTTTAGGGTTAGGATTAGGTTTAGGGTTAGGGATAAGGTAAGGGTAAGGGTTAGGGTTAAGGTTAGGTTTAGGGTTGGGGTTAAGTTTAGGTTTAGGGTTACGGTACGTTTAAGGATTAGGGTTAGGATTAGGGTTATGCTTAAGTTTAGGGTTAGGGTTAGGATTAGGGTTAGTTTTAGGTTTAGGGTTAGGGTTGGGGTTAAGCAAAGGTTGAGGTTAGGGTTAGGTTTAGGGTTAGGTTTAGGGTTAGGGTTAGGATAAGTGTTAGAGATAGGGTTAGGGTTAGGCTTAGGCTTAGTGTTAGAGTAAGGGTAAGTGTTAGGGTTAGGGTTAGGGTTAGGGTTAAGTTTGAGGTTAGGGGTAGGGTTGGGGTGAGGGTTAGGTTTAGGTTAGGGTAAGGGATAGGGTAAGTGTAAGGGATAGGGTTAGGGTTATGGTTAGGTTTAGGGTTGGGGTAATGGTTAGGTTTAGGGTTAGGGTACAAATAAGGATTAGGGTTAGGGTTAGGGTTAGGGTTATGCTTAGGTTTAGGTTTAGGGTTAGGATTAGGTTTATGGTTAGGGTAAGGGTAAGGGTTAGGTTTAGGGTTAGGGTTAGGGGTTAGGCTTAGGGTTAGGGTCAGGGTTAGGTTTCGGTATAGTTTAAGGGTTAGGGTTAGGGTTAGGTTAAGGATAAGGGTTAGGGTTAGGGTAAGATTTAGTGTTAGGTTTTGGGTTAGGGTTAGGGTTAGGGTAAGGGTAAAGGTTAGGGTTAGGATTAGGGTTAGGTTTAGGGTAATGTTTAGGATTAGGATTAGGTTTAGGGTTAGGGATAAGGTAAGGGTAAGGGTTAGGGTTAAGGTTAGGTTTAGGGTTGGGGTTAAGTTTAGGTTTAGGGTTACGGTACGTTTAAGGATTAGGGTTAGGATTAGGGTTATGCTTAAGGTTAGGGTTAGGGTTAGGATTAGGGTTAGTTTTAGGTTTAGGGTTAGGGTTAGGGTTAGGATTAGGGTAAGGTTATGTGTTAGGGTTAGGGTTAGGGTTAGGGTTAGGGTTAGGATTAGGGTAAGTGTTAGGGTTAGGGTTAGGGTTACCATTAGGGTTAAGGTAAGGGTAAGGGTTAGGTTAGGGTTAGGGTTAAGGTTAAGGTTAGGGTTAGAAATAGGCTTAGGGTTAGGATTAGGGTTATGGTTACGGTAAGGGTTAGGGTTAGGCTTAGGTTTAGGCTTAGTGTTAGGGTAAGGGTAAGGGTTAGGGTTAGGGTTAAGGAAAGGTTGAGGATAGGGTTAGGTTTAGGTTTAGGGTTAGGATAAGTGTTAGAGTTAGGGTTAGGTTAGGCTTAGGCTTAGTGTTAGAGTAAGGGTAAGTGTTAGGGTTAGGGTTAGGGTTAGGGTTAAGTTTGAGGTTAGGGTTAGGGTTAGGGTTGGGGTGAGGGTTAGGTTTAGGTTAGGGTAAGGGATAGGGTAAGTGTAAGGGATAGGGTTAGGGTTAGGGTTAGGATTAGGGTTGGGGTAATGGTTAGGTTTAGGGTTAAGGTACATATAAGGATTAGGGTTAGGGTTAGGGTTAGGGTTATGCTTAGGGTTAGGTTTAGGGTTAGGGTTAGGGTTATGGTTAGGGCAAGGGTTAGGTTTAGGGTTAGGGTTAAGTTTAGGGTTAGGGTTAGGGTTAATGTTAGGGATAGGGTTAGGGTTAGGGTTAGGGTAAGGGTTAGGGTTAGGGTTAGGTTAGGGGTTAGTTTTAGTGTTAGGGTTAGGGTTAGAGTTAGGTTTAGGGTTAGGGTTAGGGGTTAGGCTTAGGGTTAGGGTAAGGGTTAGGGTTAGGGTAGGGTTAGGTTAGGTTTAGGGTTAAGGTAAGGGTAAGGGTTAGGGTTAGGTTTAGGGTTAGGGTTAGGGTAATGGTTAGGGTTAGGATTAGGGTTAGGTTTAGGGTTAGGGATAGGGTAAGTGTAAGGGATAGGGTTAGGGTTAGGGTTAGGTTTAGGGTTGGGGTAATGGTTAGGTTTAGGTTTAGGGTACATATAAGGATTAGGTTAGGGTTAGGGTTAGGGTTATGCTTAGGGTTAGGGTTAGGGTTAGGATTAGGGTTAGGTTTAGGGTTAGGATTAGGGTTACGGTTATGGTTAGGGTAAGGTTGTGTGTTAGGTTTAGCGTTTCGGTTAGGGTTAGGTTTACGGTAAGTGTTAAGGTTAGGTTTAGGGTTATGGTTAGGGTTAGGGTAAGGGTAAGGGTAAGGGTTAGGTTTAAATTTAGGGTCAGGGTTAGGGTTAGATTTAGGGTTAGGGTAAGGGTTAGGGTTAGGGTTATGTTTAGGCTTAGTGTTAGATTAAGGGTTAGGGTTAGTGTTAGAGTTAGGTTAGGGTTAAGTCTGAGGTTAGGGTTAGGGTTAGGGTTAGGGTAAGGCTTAGAGTTAGGGTTAGGGTAAGTGTTAGGGTTAGGGTTAGGGTTAGGGTTAGGGTAAGGGTAACGGTTAGGATTAGGGTAGGGTAAGGGTAAGGGTAAGGGTTAGGGTTAGGGGTTAGGGTTAATGTTAGGGTTAGGTTAATTGTTAGGGTTAGGGTTAGGGTTAGGATAAGGTTTAGGGTTAGGGTAAGAGTAAGTGTTATGGTTAGGGTTATGGTTAGGGTTAGGGTTAGGGTTAGGGTTAGCGTAAGGGTAAGGGTAAGGTTTAGGGTTATGTTTAGGCTTAGGGTTAAGGTTGAGGTTCGGGTTAGGGTTAGGGTTAGGGTAAGGGTTATGTTTAGGTTTAGGGTAAGGGTTAGGGTAAGGGTGAGGGTTAGGGTTAGGGTTAGGGTAAGGGTATGGGTTAGAGTTAGGGTTAGGGTTAAGATTGAGTTTAGGGTTAGGGTTAGAGTAAGGGTTAGTGTTATGGTTAGGGTAAGGGTAAGGGCTAGGATTAGAGTTAGGGTTTGGGTAAGGGTTAGAGTTAGGGGTTAGGGTTTGTGTTAGGTTTAAGTTAAGTGTTAGGGTTAGGTTTAGGAGTAGGTTTAGGATAAGGGTTAGGGTTAGGGTAAGTGTAAGCGTTAGGGTTAGGGTTAGGGTTAGGTTTAGGGTAAGGGTTAGGGTTGGGGTTAGGTTTAGGGTTAGGTGTTAGGGTTAGAGTTAGGGTTAGGTTTAGTGTTAGGGTTAGGGGAAGGGTAAGGGTTAGGATTAGGGTAAGGGTTAGTTTTAGGGTTAGGGTAAGGGATAAGGTTAGGGTTAGGGTTAGGGTTAAGGTTAGGATTAGGGTTAGGGTTAGGGTTAGGTTTAGGGTTAGGTTTAGTTTAAGGGTAAGGGTTAGTGTTAGGGTTAGGGAAAGGGTAAGGTTTAGGGTTAGGTTTACGGTTAGGGTAAGGATTAGGGTTATGGTTAGGGTTAGGTAAGGGTTAGGCTTAGGGTTAGCGTTAAGGTTAGTGTTAGGGTTAGAGTAAGGGTTAGGGTTAGGGTTAGGGTTACGGTTAGGGTTAGGTGTTAGGGTTAGTGTTAGGTTTAGGGTTAGGGTAAGGATAAGAGTTAGGGTTAGGGATAGGGTTAGGGTTAGGATTAGGTTAGGGTTAGGGTTTGGGTAAGGGGTAGGGTTAGAGTTATGGTTATGGTTAAGGTTAGAGTTAGGGTTAGTGTAAGGGTAAGGGTTAGGGTTAGGGTTAGGCTTAGGGTAAGTGTTAGAGTTAGGGTTAGGGTTAGGGTAATGATAAGGGTTAGGGTTAAGGTTAGGGTTGGGGTTAGGGTTAGGGTTAGGGTAAGGGTAAGTTTTTGGGTTAGGGATAGGGTTAGTGTTAGGCTTAGGGTTAGGGTTAGGGTTAGGTTTAGGGTTAGTGTTAGGTTTAGGGTTAGGGTTATGGTAAGGGTAAGGTTTAGGGTTAAGGTTAGGGTTAGGGTTAAGGTTAGGGTAAGGGTTTGTGTTTGGGTTAGGGTTAGGGTTAGAGTTAGGGTTAGGTTTAGGGTTAGGTTTAGGGTAAGGGTAAGGGTTAGGGTTAGGTTGAGGGTTAGGGTAAGGGTTAGGGTTAGGGTTAGGGTAAGAGTAAGGTTCAGGGTTGGTGTTAGGGTTAGGTTTAGGGTAAGGGTTAGGGTTAGGGTTAGGGTTAGATTTGGGTTAGGATTAGGGTAAGGGCAAGGGTTAGAGTTAGGTTTAGGTTTAGGTTTAGGGTTAGGTTTAGGTTTAGGGTAAGGGTAAGGGTTAGGGTTAGGGTTAGGATAAGGGTTAGGGTTAGGATTAGGGTAAGGGTAAGGGTTAGGGTTAGGTTTAGGGTTGGGGTTAAGGTTAGGGTTAGCGTTAGGGTAAGGGTAAGTGTTAGGGTTAGAGTTAGGGGTAAGGTTTCGTGTTAGGGTTGGCGTTAGTGTAAAGGTTAGGGTTAGGGTAAGGGTTAGGGTTAGGTTTAGGGTTTGGGGTAGGGTTAGGTTTAAGGTTAGAGTTAGTGTTTGGGTTAGGGTTAGGGTAAGGGTAAGTGTTAGGGTTAGGGTTAGGTTTAAGGTTAGGGTTAGCATTAAGGTTAGGGTTAGGGTTAGTTAAGGATAAGGGTTAGGGTTAGGATTAGGGTTAGGTTTAGGGTTAGGGTAAGGCTTAGGGTTAGGTTTAGGGTTAGGGTAAGGATTAATGTTAGGATTAGGTTAGGGTAAGGATAAGGTTTAGGGTTATTGTTAGGTTTGGGGTTAGGGTTAGGGTAAGTGTAAGGGTTAGGGTTAGGGATAGGATTAGGGGTTAGGGTTAGGGTAAGGGTAAGTGTTAGGGTTAGGGTTAGGGTTAGGGGTTAGAGTTAGGGTTAGGGTTAGATTTAGGGTAAGGGTAGGGGTTAGGGTTAGGGTTAGGTTTAGGGGTTAGGGTTAGGATTAGGATTAGGGGCAGGGTAAGTGCAAGGGTTAGGGTTAGGGTTAGGGTTAAGGTTAGGGTTAGGGTTAGGGAAAGGGTAATGTTTAGATTTAGGGTTAGGGTTAGGTTTAAGTTAAGGGTAAGGTATAGGGTTAGGTTTAGGGTAAGGGTAAGTTTAGGTTTAGGGTTAGGGTTAGGGTAAGGATAAGGGTTAGGGTTAGGGTTAGGGTTAGGTTGAGGGTTAGGGTTAGGGTTAGGTGTTAGGGTTAGGGTTAGGGTTAAGGTTAGGATAAGGGTTAGGGTTACTGTTAGGGTAAGGGTTAGGGTTAGGGTTAGGGTTAGGATTAGGGTTAGGGTTAGGGTAAGGGTGAGGTTAAGGGTTAGGGTAAGGTTAAGGTTTAGAGTTAGGGTTAGGGTTAGGAATTAGGGTTAGGGTTAGGGTTAGGGTTAGGGTTAGTGTTATCGTTAGGTTTAGGATAAGGGTAAGGTTTAGGGTTAGGGTAAGAGTTAGGTTTGGGGTTAGGGTTAGGGTAAGAGTAAGGGTTAGGGTTAGGGTTAGGGGTAGAGTTAGGGTAAGGTTTAGGGTTAGGGTTAGGGTTAGGTTTGGGGTTAGTGTTAGGGTAAGGGTAAGGGTTAGGGTTAGGGTTAGGTTTAGGGTTAGGGTTAGGGTTAACGTTAGGGTTAGGGTAAGGGTGAGGGTTAATGTTAGTGTTAGGGTTAGGGTTAGAATTAGGGTTAGGATAAGGTTTAGGGTGAGGGTAAGGTTTAGGGTTAGGGTTAGGATTAGGTTTACGGTTAGGGTTAGGGTAAGGGTAAGGGTTTGGGTTAGGTTTAGGATTGGGATTAAGGTTAGTGTTAGGGTTAGGGTAAGAGTTAGGGTTAGGTTTACGGTTAGGGGTTAGGGTTAGTGTTAGGGTTAAGGTAAGGGTTAAGGTTAGGGTTAGGGTAAGCTTAATGGTTAGGGTTATGGTTAGGAGTAGGTTTACGGTTAGGGTTAGGGTAATTGTAAAGTTTAGGGTTAGGGTTAGGGTTAAGGTTATGGTTAGGGTTAGGCTTAGGGTCAGGGTAAGGGTAAGCGTTAGGGTTAGTTTTAGGTTTAGGGTTGGGGTTAAGGTTAGGGTTAGGGTTAGGGTAAGGGTAAGTGTTAGGGTTAGGGTTAGGGGTAAGGGTTCGTGTTAGGGTTAGCGTTAGGGTAAAGGTTAGGGTTAGGGTTAGGGTAAGGGTTAGGGTTACGTTTAGGGTTTGGGGTAGGGTTAGGTTTAGTGTTAGAGTTAGTGTTAGGGTTAGGGTTAGGGTAAGGGTAAGTGTTAGTGTTAGGGTTAGGTTTAGGGTTAGGGTTAGCATTAAGGATAGGGTTAGGGTTAGTTAAGGATAAGGGTTAGGGTTAGGATTAGGGTTAGGTTTAGGGTTAGGGTAAGGCTTAGGGTTAGGTTTAGGGTTAGGGTAAGGGTTAATGTTAGGATTAGGGTTAGGGTAAGGATAAGGTTTAGGGTCATTGTTAGGTTAGGGGTTAGGTTTAGGGTAAGTGTAAGGGTTAGGCTTAGGGTTAGGGTTAGGATTAGGGGTTAGGGTTAGGGTAAGTGTAAAGGTTAGTGTTAGGGTTAGGTTTAGGTTTACGTTTAGGGTTAGGGTTAGGATAAGGTTAAGTGTTAGGGTTAGGGTTAGGGTAAGGGTTAGGTTTAGGTTTAGGCTAAGGGTAAGGTTTAGGGTTAGGGTTAGGGTTAGGGTTAGGGTAAGTGTTAGGGTTAGGTTTAGGGTAAGGGTAAGCTTTAGGGTTAGGGTTAGGGTTAGGAATTAGGGTTAGGGTTAGAGTTAGGGTAAGTGTTAGGGTTAGGTTTAGGGTAAGGGTAAGGTTTAGGGTTAGGGTTAGGGTTAGGGTTAGGGTAAGTGTTAGGGTTAGGTTTAGGGTAAGGGTAAGCTTTAGGGTTAGGGTTAGGGTTAGGAATTAGGGTTAGGGTTAGAGTTAGGGTAAGTGTTAGGGTTAGGTTTAGGGTAAGGGTAAGGTTTAGGGTTAGCGTAAGGTTTAGGTTTGGGGTTAGGGTTAGGGCAAGAGTTTGGGTTAGGGTTAGGGTAAGTGTTAGGGTTAGGTTTAGGGTAAGGGTAAGGGTTAGTGTTAGGGTTAGGGGTAGGTTTGGGGTAAGGGTTAGGTTTAGGGTTAGGGTTAGGTTTGGGGTTAGGGTTAGGGGAAGGGTAATGGTTAGGGTTAGGGTTAGGGTTAGGTTTAGGTTTAGGGTTAGGGTTAGCGTTAGGGTTAGGGTAAGGGTTAGGGTTCAGGTTAGTGTTAGGTTTAGGGTTAGGATTAGGGTTAGGTTAAGGTTTATGTAAGGGTAAGGGTTAGGGTTTGGGTTAGGGTTAGGATTAGGTTTAGGGTTAGGGTTAGGGTAAGGGTAAGGGTTAGGATTATGTTTAGGGTTGGGATTAAGGTTAGTGTTAGGGTTATGGTAATGGTTAGGGTTAGGGTTAGTGTTAGGGGTTAGGGTTAGTGTTAGGGTTAGGTTAAGGGTTAGGGTTAGGGTTAGGGTAAATGTAAGGGTTAGGGTTATGGTTAGGGTTAGGTTTAGGGTTGGGGTAAGTGTAAATTTTAGCTTTAGGTTTAGGGTTAGGGTTAAGGTTAGGGTTAGGGTTAGGGTTAGGGTCAGGGTAAGGGTAAGCGTTAGCGTTAGGTTTAGGTTTAGGGTTGGGGTTAAGGATAGGGTTAGGGTTATGGTACGGTTTAGGGTTAGTGTTAGGGTTAGGTTTAGGGTAAGTTTAACGTTTGTGGTTGGGGTTAGGGTTAGGGTAAGAGTAAGGGTTAGAGTTAATGTTAGGGTTAGGTTTAGGGTAAGGGTTATGGTTAGGGCTGGGTTAGATTTTGGTTTAGGGTTAAGTTAAGGGTAAGGGTTAGAGTTAGGGTTAGGTTTAGGATTAGGGTTAGGTTTAAGGTTAGGGTAAGGGTAACGGTTAGGGTTAGTGTTAGGGTTAGGACAAGGATTAGGGTTAGGCTTAGAGTAAGGGTAAGGGTTAGGGTTAGGGTTTGGGTAAGAGTTAGGGTTAGGGTTAGGGTTAGGTTTAGGGTTAGGGTTAGGGTAAGAGTTCGGGTTCGGGTTCGGGTTAGTGTAAGGGTTAGGGTTAGTGTTAGAGTTAGGTTTAGGTTTAGGGTTAGGGTTAGGGTAAGGGTAAGATTAGGGTTAGCGTTAGGGTAAGCGGAAGGGTTAGGGTTAGTGTTAGGGTTAGGGTTAGTGTTAGTATAAGGGTAAGGTTTAGGGTTAGGTTTAGGGTTAGGAGTTAGGGTTAGTGCTAGGGTTAGGGTTAGGGAAAGGTTTAGGTTTAGGGTTATGGTTAGGTTAGGGGTTAGGGTTAGGGTTAGTGTTAGGGTTAGATTTAGGGTTAGGGTTAGGGTTAGCATTAAGGTTAGTGTTAGGGTTAGTTAAGGATAAGGGTTAGGGTTAGGATTAGGGTTAGGTTTAGGGTTAGGCTAAGGCTTAGGGTTAGAGTTAGGGTTAGGGTAAATGTTAATGTTAGGGTTGGGGTTAGGGTAAGGGTAAGTGTTAGGGTTAGGGTTAGGGTTGGGTTTATGGTTAGGGTTAGGGTTAGGATAAGGTTAAGTGTTAGGGTTAGGGTTAGGTTAAGGGATAGGGGTTAGGGTTAGGGTTAGGATTAAGGTTAGGGTTAGGGTAAGGGTAAGGGTTAGGGTTAGGGTTAGGTTAAGGGTTAAGTTTAGGGTTAGGGTTAGGCTTAGGTTTAGGTTTAGGGTTAGGGATAGGGTAAGGGTAAGTCTTAGGGTTATGGTTAGGTTTAATATTGGGGTTAGGGTAAGGGCAGGGTTAGGGTTAGGGTTAAGGTTAGGGGTTATGTTTAGGTTTAGGGTTAGGGTCAGCGTAACGGTAAGGGTGATGGTTAGGATTAGGAGTAGGTTAGGGTTATGTGTAGGGTTAGGGTTAGGGTTAAGGTTAGGGTTAGGGTTACGGTAAGGGTAAGGGTTAGGGTTAGGGTTAGGGCAAGTGTAAGGGTTAGGTTTAGGGTTAGGGTTTTGGTTAAGTTAAGGGTTAGGTTTAGGCTTAGGGTTAGGGTAAGGGTAAGGGTAAGGTTTAGGGTTAGGGTAAGGGTTAGGGTTAGGGTTAGGGTTAGGGTTAAGGTAAGGGTTATGGTTAGGTTAGGGTTAGGGTTAGCATTAAGGTTAGTGTTACGGTTAGGCTAATGGTAAGGGTTAGGTTTAGGGTTAGGGTTAGGGTTAGGGTTAGGTTTAGGGTTAGGGTTAGGGTTAGGGTAAGGGTTAGTTTTGGGGTTGGGGTTAGGGTAAGAGTAAGGGTTAGGGTTAGGGTTAGGGGTAGGGTTAGGTTAAGGGTTAGGGTTAGGGTTAGGGTTAGGTTTGGGGTTAGGTTTAGGGTAAGTGTAAGAGTTAGGATTAGGTTTAGGTTAGGTTTAGGGTGAGGGTTAGGGTAAGCGTTAGGGTAAGGGTAAGGTTTAGAGGTAACGTTAGCGTTAGCTTTTGGCTTAGGATTAGGGTTAGGGTAAGGATTAGGGTTAGGGTTAAGGTAAGTGTAAGGGTTAGGGTTAGGGTTAGGGTTAGGATTAGGTTTAGGGTTAGGGTTAGGGTAAGGGTAATGGTAAGGTTTAGGGTTAGGTTTAGGTTTGGGATTAATGTTAGGGTTAGGGTTAGGGTAAGGGTTAGGGTTAGGGTTAGGGTTAGGGTAAATGTAAATGTTAGGGTTGGGGTTAGGGTAAGGGTAAGTGTTACGGTTAGGGTTAGGATAAGGTTAAGTGTTAGGGTAAGGGTTAGATTAAGGGATAGGGGTTAGGGTTAGGGTTAGGGTTAGGGTTAAATTTAGGGTTAGGGTTAGGCTTAGGTTTAGGTTTAGGGTAAGGGTTAGGGTTAGGTTTAGAGTTAGGGGTTAGGGTTAGGGTTACACTAAGGGTAAAGGTAAGGGTTAGGGTTAGGGTTTGGAGTTAGGGTTAGGGTTAGTGTGAGGGGCAGGGTAAGTGTAAGGGTTATGGTTAGGGTTAGGGTTAAGGGTAGGGTTAGGGTTAGGGTAAGGATTAGGGTTAGGTTAGGGTTACGATGAGGTTTAGGGTTAGGGTTAGAGTTAGGGTTAGGGTTAGGGTTAGGTTAAGGGTTAGGGTTAGCATTAAGGTTAGGGTTAGGTTTAGTTAAGGATAAGGGTTATGGTTAGGATTAGGATTAGGTTTAGGGTTAGGGTAAGGCTTAGGGTTAGGGTTAGGGTTAGAGTAAGGTTTAATATTAGGATTAGGGTTAGGGTAAGGATAAGGTTTAGGGTTAGGGTTAGGTTTGGGGTTAGGGTTAGGGTAAGTGTAAGGGTTAGGGTTAGTGTTAGGGTTAGGAATAGGGGTTAGGGTTAGGGTAAGGGTAAGTGTTAGGGTTAGGGTTATGGTTAGGGTAAGTGTAAGGGTTAGTGTTAGGGTTAGGGTTAGATTTAGGGTTAGGGTTAGGGTTAGTGTTAGGATAGGGTTAAGTGTTAGGGTCAGGGTTAGGTTAAGGGATAGGGGTTAGGGTTAGGGTTAGAGTTAGTGTTAGGGTGAGGGTTAGGTTAGGGTTAGGGTTAGGTGTTAGAGTTAGGGTAAGGTTTAGGGTTAGGGTAAGGGTAAATGTTAGGGTTAGGGTTAGGGTTACGGGTTAGGGTTAGGGTTAGGGTTAGGGGCAGGGTAAGTGCAAGGGTTAGGGTTAGGCTTAGGGTTAAGGTTAGGGTTAGTGTTAGGGTTAGGTTTAGGGAAAGGGTAAGGGTTAGAGTTAGGGTTAGGGTTAGGTTTAGGTTAAGGGTAAGGTATAGGGTTAGGTTTAGGTAAGGGTAAGTTTAGGTTTAGGGTTAGGGTTAGGTAAGGATAAGGGTTAGGGTTAGGGTTAGGGTTAGGGTGAGGGTTAGGGTTAGGGTTAGGTGTAAGGGTTCGGGTTAGGGTTAGGGTTAGGATAAGGGGTAAGGTTAGGGTTAGGTTAAGTGTTAGGGTTAGGGTTAGGATTAGGGTTAGGTTTAGGGTAATGGTTAGGTGTAGGGTTAGGTTAAGGTTAAGGTTTAGGGTTAGGGTTAGGGTTAGGAATTAGGGTTAGGGTTAGGGTTAGGGTAAGTGTTATGGTTAGGTTTAGGGTAAGGGTAAGGTTTAGGGTTAGGGTAAGAGTTAGGTTTGGGGTTAGGGTTAGGGTAAGAGTAAGGGTTAGGGTTAGGGTTTGGGTAGAGTTAGGGTAAGGGTTAGGTTTAGGGTTAGGGTTAGGTTTGGGGTTAGGGTTAGGGTAAGGGTAAGGGTAAGGGTAAGGGTTAGGGTTAGGGTTAGGGTTAGGATTAGGTTTAGGGTTAGGGTTAGGGTAAGGGTAAGGGTTAGGGTTAAGTTTAGGATTGGGATTAAGGTTAGTGTTAGGGTTAGGGTAAGAGTTAGGGTTAGGGTTAGGGTTAGGGTAAGGGGTAGGGTTAGTGTTAGGGTTAGGGTAAGGGTTTGGTTTAGAGTTAGGATTAGGGTAAGCTTAAGAGTTAGGGTTATGGTTAGGATTAGGTTTACGGTTAGGGTTAGGGTAAGTGTAAAGTTTAGGTTTAAGGTTAGGGTTGGGGTTAAGGTTAGGGTTAGGGTTAGGGTTAGGGTCAGGGTAAGGGTAAGCTTTAGGGTTAGGGTTAGGTTTAGGGTTGGGGTTAATGTTAGGGTTAGGGATAGGGTAAGGGTTAGGTTTAGGGTTAGGGTTAGGTTTAGGATTAGGATTAGGGTAAGGGTAAGGCTTAGGGTTACAGTTAGTGTTAGCGGTTATGGTTAGGGTTAGGATAAGGTTTAGGGTTAGGTTTAGGGTAAGGGTAAGTTTTAGGGTTAGGTTAGGGTTAGGTTTGGGGTTGGGGTTAGGGTTAGGGTAAAAGTAAGGGTTAGGGTTAGTGTTAGGGTTAGGTTTAGGGTAAGGGAAAGGGTTAGGGTAAGGGTTAGATTTGGGGGTTAGGGTTAGGGTAAGGGTAAGTGTTAGAGTTAGGGTTAGGGTTAGGGTTAGGGTAATGGTAAGTGTTAGGGTTAGGGTCAGGGTTGGGGTTAAGGTTAGGGTTAGGCTTAGGGAAGGGTAAGGGTTAGGGTTAGGGTTAGGGGTTAAAGTTCGTGGTAGGGTTAGCGTTAGGGTAAGGGTTAGGTTTAGGGTTAGGGGTAGGTTTAGGTTTAGGGTTAGATTTAGGGTTAGGGTTTGGTTTAGGGTAAGGGTAAGTGTTAGGGTTAGGGTTAGGGTTAGGGTTAGGATAAGGGTAAGGGTTAGGGTTAAGATTAGGATTAAGGGTTAGGGTTAGGGTTAGGGTTAGGGTAAGGGTAAGGGTTAGGGTTAGGGTTAGGGTTAGGGGTTAGGGTTAGGGTTAGGGTAAGTGTAAGTGTTAGGGTTAGGGTTAGTTTTAGGAGTTAGGGTTAGGGTTAGGGTAAGGGTAAGGGTTAGGGTTATGGTTATGTTTAGGGTTAGGATTAGGTTTAGAGTTAGGGATAGGGTTAGGGCTAGGGTTAGAGTTCGGTTTAGGGTAAGGGTAAGTGTTAGGGTTAGGGTTAGGGTTAGGGTAAGGGTAAGGGTGAGGGTTAGGGTTAGTGTTAGGGTTAGATTTAGGGTTAGGGTTACGGTTAGGGTTAGGATAAGGGTAAGGGTTAGGGTTAAGGTTAGGGTTAGAGTTAGGGTTAGGGTTAGTGTAAGGGTTTGGGTTAGGGTTAGGGTTAGGTTTAGAGTTAGGGTTAGGTTTATGGTTAGGTTTAGGGTAAGGGTAACGGTTAGGGTTAGGATGAGGGTAAGGGTAAGGGTTAAGTTTAGTGTTAGGGTTAGGGTAAGGGTAAGGGTTAGGGTTAGGGTTAGGGTGAGGGTTAGTGTTAGGGTTAGTGGTTAGGGTTCGGGTTAGGGTTAGGGTTAGGGTAAGGGTTAGGGTTAGGTTGGGGTAAGGGTTAGGGTTAGGGTAAGGGTTAGATTTGGGGTTAGGGTAAGTGTTAGAGTTAGGTTTAGGTTTAGGGTTAGGGTTAGGTTTAGAGTTAAGGTAAGGGTAAGGGTTAGGGTTAAGGTTAGGGTTAGGATAAGGGTTAGGGTTAGGGTTAGGGTAAGGGTAAGGGTTAGGGTTAGGTTGAGGGTTGGGGTTAAGGTTAGGGTTAGCGTTAGGGTAAGGGTAAGTGTTAGGGTTAGGGTTAGGGGTAAAGGTTCGTGTTAGGGTTAGCGTTAGGGTAAAGGTTAGGGTTAGGGTTAGGGTAAGGGTTAGGGTTAGGCTTAGGGTTTGGGGTAGGGTTAGGTTTAGGGTTAGCGTTAGTGTTAGGGTTAGGGTTAGGGTAAGGGTAAGTGTTAGGGTTAGGTTTAGGGTTAGGGTTAGGGTTGCATTAAGGTTAGGATTAGGGTTAGTTAAGGATAAGGGTTAGGGTTAGGATTAGGGTTAGGTTTAGGGTAGGGTAAGGCTTAGGGATAGGTTTAGGGTTAGGGTAAGGTTTAATGTTAGGATTAGGGCTAGGGTTACAGTTAGGGGTTAGGGTTAGGTTTACGGTTAGGGTTAGGGGCAGGGTAAGTGTAAGGGTAAGGGTTAGGGTTAGGGTTAAGGGTAGGGTTACGGTTAGGGCAGGGTTAGGGAAAGGGTGAGGGTTAGGTTTAGGTTTAGGGTTAGGTTTAGGTTAAGGGTAAGGTATAGGGTTAGGTTTAGTGTAAGGGTAAGTTTAGGTTTAGGGTTAGGGTTAGGGTAAGGATAAGGGTTAGGGTTACGGTTAGGGTTAGAATGAGGGTTAGGGTTAGGGGTAGGGGTTAGGGTTCGGGTTAGGCTTAGGTTTAGGGTAAGGATTAGGGTTAGGGTTAGGGTTAGGGTTAGGGATTAGGGTTAGGGTTAGGGTTAATGTTAGGGTTAGATTTAGGGCAAGGGTAAGGTTTAGGGTTAGGCTAAGGGTAATGGTTAGGGTTAGGGTTAGGGTTAGGTTTAGGTTTAGGTTTAGGGTTAGGGTTAGGGTTAGCGTTAGTGTTAGGGTAAGGGTTAGGGTTAAGGTTAGTGTTAGGTTTAAGGTTAGGATTAGGGTTAGGGTATGTTTAGGGTTAGGGTAAGGGGTAGGGTTAGGGTTAGATTTAGGATTAGGTGTAGGGTTAGGGTTAGGGTAAGGGTAAGGGTTAGGGTTAGGTTCAGCGTTGGGATTAAGATTAGTGTTCTGGTTAGGGTACGGATTATGGTTAGGGTTAGGGTTAGGGGTTAGGGTTAATGTTAGGGTTAGGGTACGGGTTAGGGTTCGGGTTAGGGTAGGAGTAAGGGTTAGGGTTATGGTTAGGGTTAGGTTTAGGGTTAGGGTTATGGTAAGTGTAAAGTTTAGGTTTAGGTTTAGGGTTGGGGTTAAGGTTAGGGTTAGGGTTAGGGTTAGGGTTAGGGTAAGGTTAAAGGTTAGGGTTAGGGTTAGGGTTGGGGTTCAGTTTAGGGTTAGGCTTAGGGTAAGGGTTAAAGTTTCGTGTTAGAGTTAGCGTAGGGTAAGGATTAGGGTTAGCGTTAGGTGTACGGTTATGTTTAGGTTTAGAGTTAATGTTAGGGTTTGGGTTAGGGTAAGGGTAAGTGATAGGGTTATGGTTAGGGTTAGGGTTAGGATAAGGGTAAGGGTTAGGGTTAAGGTTAGGGTTAGGGGTTAGTGTTAGGGTTAGGGTTAGGGTAAGGGCAGTGTAAGGGTCAGGGTTAGGGTTAGGGTTAGGGGTTAGGGTTAGGGTTAGAGTAAGGGTAAGTGTTAGGGTTATGGTTAGGGTTAGGGTTAGGGTTAGGTTTAGAGTTAGGGATAGGGTTAGGGTTAGGATTAGGGTTAGGTTTAGGGTAAGGGTAAGTGTTAGGGTTAGGTTAGGGTTAGGGTTAGGGTTAGGTTAAGTAAGAGTTAGGGTTAGGGTTAGTGTTAGGGTTAGTTTTAGGGTTAGCGTTATGGTTACGGTTAGGGTAAGGGTAAGGGTTAGGGTTAAGGTTAGGGTTAGGATTAGGTTTAGGGTTAGGGTAAGGGTTTGGGTTAGGTTTAGGTTTAGGGTCAGAGTAAGGGTTAGGTTTAGGGTTAGGGTTAGGGTAAGGGTAAGGGTTAGGGTTAGGTTGAGGGTAAGGGTAAGGGTTAGGTTTAGGGTTAGGTTTAGGGAAAGGGTAAGGGTTAGGGTTAGGGTTAGGGTGACGGTTAGTGTTAGAGTTAGTGGTTAAGGTTCGGGTTAGGGTTAGGGTAAGGGTTAGGGTTAGGTTAGGGTAAGGGTTAGGGTTAGGGTAAGGGTTAGGGTTAGGGTTAGGGTTAGGGTAAGAGAAAGGCTTAGGGTTAGTGTTAGGATTAGGTTTAGGGTAAGGGTTAGAGTTAGTGTTAGAGTTAGATTTGGGGTTAGGTTTAGGATAAGGGTAAGGGTTAGAGTTAGGTTTAGGTTTAGGGTTAGGGTTAGCTTTAGGGTTAGGGTAAGGGTAAGGGTTAGGGTTAGGTTGGGTTTAGGGTTGGGATTAAGGTTAGGGTTAGCGTTAGGGTAAGAGTAAGTGTTAGGGTTAGGTTTAGGGGTAAGGGTTCGTGTTAGGGTTAGCGTTAGGGTAAAGGTTAGGGTTAGGGTTAGGGTAAGGTTTAGGGTTAGGTTTAGGGTTAGGTTTAGGGAAAGGGTAAGGGTTAGGGTTAGGGTTAGGGTGACAGTTAGTGTTAGAGTTAGTGGTTAAGGTTCGGGTTAGGGTTAGGGTAAGGGTTAGGGTTAGGTTAGGGTAAGGGTTAGGGTTAGGGTAAGGGTTAGGGTTAGGGTTAGGGTTAGGGTAAGAGAAAGGCTTAGGGTTAGTGTTAGGATTAGGTTTAGGGTAAGGGTTAGAGTTAGTGTTAGAGTTAGATTTGGGGTTAGGGTTAGGATAAGGGTAAGGGTTAGAGTTAGGTTTAGGTTTAGGGTTAGGGTTAGCTTTAGGGTTAGGGTAAGGGTAAGGGTTAGGGTTAGGTTGGGTTTAGGGTTGGGATTAAGGTTAGGGTTAGCGTTAGGGTAAGGGTAAGTGTTAGGGTTAGGTTTAGGGGTAAGGGTTCGTGTTAGGGTTAACGTTAGGGTAAAGGTTAGGGTTAGGGTTAGGGTAAGGTTTAGGGTTAGGTTTAGGGTTAGGGGTACTGTTAGGTTTAGGGTTAGGGTTATGTGTAGGGTTAGAGTTAGTGTTAGGATTAGGGTTAGGGTAAGGGTAAGCATTAGGGTTAGGGTTAGGGTTAGGGTTAGGGGTAGCATTAAGGTTAGGGATAGGGTTAGTTAAGGATAAGGGTTAGGGTTAGGATTTGGGTTAGGTTTAGTGTTAGGGTAAGGCTTAGGGTTAGGGTTAGGTTTAGGGTAAGGGTTAATGTTAGGATTAGGGTTGGGTTAAGGATAAGGTTTAGGGTTATTGTTAGGTTTGGGGTTAGGTTTAGGGTAAGTGTAAGGGTTAGGGTAAGGGTTAGGGTTAGGATAACGGGTTAGGGTTAGGGTAAGGGTAAGTGTTAGTGTTAGGGTTCGGGTTAGGTTTAGGGTTAGGGTTAGGGTTAGGATAAGTGTAAGTGTTAGGGTTAGGGTTAGGTTAAGGGATATGGGTTAGGGTTAGGTTTTGGATTAAGATAGGGTTACAGTAAGGGTAAGGGTAAGGGTTAGGGTTAGGGTTAAGTTTAGGGTTATGGTTAGGCTTAGGTTTAGGTTTTGGGTAAGCGTTAGGGTTAGGTTTAGGGTTAGGTGTTAGATTTAGGGTTAGGGTTAGGGTTCGGGTAAGGGTAAGGGTTAGGCTTAGTGTTAGGGTTTGAGGTTAGGGTTAGGGTTAGGGTTAGGGGCAGGGTAAGTGTAAGGGTTATGGTTAGGGTTAGGGTTAAGGTTAGGGTTAGGGTTAGGGAAAGAGTAAGGGTTAGGGATAGGGTTAGGGTTAGGTTTAGGTTAAGGGTAAGGTTTAGGGTTAGGTTTAGGGTAAGGGTAAGGTTAGGTTTAGGGTTAGGGTTAGGGTAAGGGTAAGCGTTAGATTTAGGGTTAGTGTTAGGGTGTGGGTTAGGTTAGGGTTAGGGGTTAGGGTTCGGGTTCGGGTTAGGGTTAGCTTAAGGGTTAGGGTTAGGGTAAGTATTAGGGTTAGGGTTAGGGTTAGGATTAGGGTTAGGGTTAGGGTAATCGTGAGGTTTAGGGTTAGGGTAAGGTTAAGGTTTAGGGTTAGGTTTAGGGTTAGGGGTTAGGGTTAAGGTTAGGGTTAGGGTTAGGGTTAGGATTAGGGTAAGGGTAAGGGTTAGGGTTAGGGTTAGGGTTAGGTGAAGGGTAAGTTTTTGGGTTCGGTTTAGGGTAAGTGTAAGGTTAGGTTTAGGGTTAGGGTTAGGGTTAGGGTAAGATTAAGGGTTAGTGTTAGGGTTAGGTTTAGGGTAAGGGTAACGGTTAGGGTTAGGTTTAGGGTTAGATTTTGGGTTAGGGTTACGGTAAGGGTAAGGGTTAGCATTAGGGTTAGGTTTAGGGTTAGGGTTAGGTTTAAGGTTAGGGTAAGGGTAAGGGTTAGGGTTAGGGTTAGGGTCAGGATAAGGGTTAGGGTTATGGTTAGAGTAAGGGTAAGGGTTAAGGTTAGGGTTTGGGTAAGAGTTAGTGTTAGGGTTAGGGTTAGTGTTAGGTTTAGGGTTAGGGTTAGAGTTAGGTTTAGGTTTAGGGTTAGGGTTAGGGTAAGGGTAAGTTTAGGGTTAGCGTTAGGGTTAGCAGAAGGGTTAGGGTTA
>NW_028327747.1:0-87963 GCF_031878675.1 Megascapheus bottae | reverse complement strand
GGTGTGTGTAATCATAGAATGGAGGTTTGTGAAGTCAGAGAATGGAGGTGTGTGAAGACACAGATTGGAGGTGAGTTAAGTCACAGTATGGAATTGTGTGACGTCCTAGAATGGAGGTGTGTTAAGTACTAGAATGGAGATGTGTGACGTCACAGAATGCAGTTGTGTGAAGTCACAGAATGGAGGTATGTGAAGTTAAAATGGAGGTGTGTGAAGTCATAGAATGGAGGAGTGTGCAGTCACAGAATGGAGGTGTGTGAAGTCAAAATGGAGGTGTGTAAAGTCACAGAATGGAGGTGTGTGAAGTCAGAGAATGGAGGTGTGTGAAGTCATAGAATGGAGGAGTGTGAAGTCACAGAATGGTAGTATGTGAACTCAGAATGGAGGTGTGTGAAGTCACGGAATTGAGGTGTGTGAAGTCATAGAATGGACGTGTGTGAATTCATAGAACGGGGGTTTGTGAAGTCATATAATGGAGGTGTGTGAAGTCACAGAATGGAGTTGTGTGAAGTCATAGAATGGAGGTGTGTGAAGTCATAGAATGGAGTTGTGTGAAGTCACAGAATGGAGGTGTGTGAACTCAGAATGGAGGTGGGTGAAGTCACAGAATGGAAGTGTGTGAAGTCATAGAATGGAGATGTGTGAAGTCAGAATGGAGGTGTGTGAAGTCAGAATGGAGGTGTGTGACATCAGAATGGAGGTGTGTGAAGTCTCATTATGGAGGTGTGTGAAGTCAACGATTGGAAGTGTGTGAAATCTTAGAATGGAGGAGTGTGAAGTCAAACTGGAGGTGTGTGCTATAACAATGGAGGAGTATGAACTCACAGAATGGAGGTGTGTGAAGTCATAGAATGGAGAAGTGTGAAGTCCGAATGGAGGAATGTGAAGTCAGAATGGAGGTGTTTGAAGTCACAGAATGGAGATGTGTGAAGTCATAGAATGGAGGTGTGTGAAGTCATAGAATGTAGGTGTGTGAAGTCACAATGGTGGTGTGTGAAGTCACAGAATGGAGTTGTGTGATGTCAGAATGGAGGTGTGTGAAGTCACAGAACGGAGGTGTAGGAAGTCACAGAATGGAGGTGTGTGAAGTCATAGAATGGAGGTGTGTGAAGTCAAAGAGGAGGTGTGTGAAGTCATAATGGAGGTGAGTGAAGTCACAGAATGGAGGTGTGTGAAGTCACAGAATGGAGGTGTGTGAAGTCACAAAACGGAGGTGTGTGAAGTCACAGAACGGAGGTGTGTGAAGTCACAGAATGGAGGTGTGTGAAGTAAAAAGGGAGGTGTGTGAAGTCATAGAATGGGGTGTGTGAAGTCACAGAAAGGAGGTGGGGGAAGTCACAGAATGGAGGTGTATGAAGTCACAGATTGGAGGTGTGTGAAATCTTAGAATGGAGGTGTGTGAAGTCAAAATGGAGGTGTGTGCTCTAACAATGGAGGAGTATGAAGTCACAGAATGGAGGTGTGTGAAGTCATAGAATGGAGAAGTGTGAAGTCTGAATGGAGGTGTGTGAACTCAGAATGGAGGTGGGTGAACTCACAGAATAGAGGTGTGTGAAGTCAGAGAATGGAGGTGTGTGAAGTCAAAATGATAGTGTGTGAAGTCATAGAATGGGGTGTGTGAAGTCACAGAATGGAGGTGTGTGAAGTCACAGAATGGAGGTGTATGAAGTCACAGATTGGATGTGTGTGAAATCATAGAATGGAGGTCTGTGATGTCAGAACGGAGGGGGGTGAAGTCAAAATGGAGGTGTGTGAAATCAGAATGGAGGTGTGTTAAGTCACAGAATGGAGGTGTGTGAACTCAGAATGGAGGTTTTTGAAGTCACAGAATGGAGATGTGTGAAATCATAGAATGGAGGTGTGTGAAGTCATAGAATGGAGGTGTGTGAAGTCACAATGGAGGTGTGTGAAGTCACAGAATGGAATTGTGTGATGTCAGAATGGAGGAGGATGAAGTCACAGAATGAAGGTGTGTGAAGTCACAGAATGATGGTGTGTGAAGTCACAGAATGGAGGTGTGTGAAGTCAAAATGGAAGTGTGTGAAGTCATAGATGGGGTGTGTGAAGTCACAGAATGGAGGTGTGTGAAGTCACAGAATTGAGGTGTATGAAGTCACAGATTGGAGGTGTGTGAAATCATAGAATCGAGGTATGTGAAGTAAAAATGGAGGTGTGTGCTGTCACAATGGAGGAGTATGAAGTCACACAATGCAGGTGTATGAAGTCATAGAATTTAGAAATGTGAAGTCCAAATGGATGTATGTGAAGTCAGAATTTAGATGTGTGAAGTCACAGAATGAGGTGTGTGAAGTCATAGAATGGTGGTGTGTGCAGTCACAGAATGGAGGTGTGTGAAATCAAGGATAGAGGTGTGTGAATTCAGAATGGAGGTGTGTGAAGAGAGAATGGGGGTGTGTGAAGTCACGGAATGGAGGTGTCTGAAGTCATAGAATGGAGGTGTGTGAAGTCATAGAATGGAGGTGTGCGAAGTCATAGAAAGGAGGTGTGTGGAGTCACAGCGTGTAGTTGTGTGAAGTCACAAAAAGGAGATGTGCGAAGTCATATTATGGAGGTGTGTGAAGTCACAGAATGGAGGTGTGTGAAGTCAAAATGGAGGTGTGTGAAGTCATAGAATGTACGTGTGTGAATTCATAGAATGGAGGTATGTGAAGTCCTAGAATGGAGTTGTGTGCAATCATAGAATGGAGGTGTGTGAAGTCATAGAATGGAGGTGTGTGAAGTCATAGAATGGAGGTGTGTCAAGTCGCAGAACGGAGGTGTGTGAAGTCAGAATGGAGGTGTGTGAAGTCAGAATGGAGGTGTGTGAAGTCAGAATGGAGGTGTGTGAAGTCACAGAATGAAGGTGTGTGAAGTCACAGAATGGAGGTGTGTGAAGTCACAGAATGGAGGTATGTGAAGTCACAGAATGGAGGTGTGTGAAGTCAGAATGGAGGTGTGTGAAGTCATAGAATGGATGTTTGTGAAGTAATAATGGAGGTGTGTGAAGTCACAGAAAGGAGGTAAGTGAAGTCACAGAATGGAGGTGTATGAAGTCACAGAATGGAAGTGTGTGAAGTCATAGAATGGAGGTGTGTGAAGTCACAATGGAGGTGTGTGTAGTCACAGAATGGAGGTGTGTGAAGTCAGAATGGAGGTGTGTGAAGTCATAGAATAGAGATGTGTGAAGTCACAGAATGGACGTGTGTGAAGTCACAGAATGGAGGTGTGTGAAGTCATAGAACAGAGGTGTATGAAGTCAAAGATGAGGTGTGTGAAGTCAGAATGGAGGTGTGTGAAGTCACAGAATGAAGGTGTGTGAATTCAGAATGGAGGTGTGTGAAGTCACAGAATGGAGGTGTGTGAAGTCAGAATGGATGTGTGTGAAGTCACAGAATGGAGGTGTGTGAAATCATAGAACAGAGGTGTGTGAAGTCATAGAAAGGCGGTGTGTGAAGTCATAGAATGGAGGTGTGTGAACTCACAGAAGGGAGGTTTGTGAACTCAGAATGGAGGTGTGTGAAGTCATAGAATGCAGGTGTGTGAAGTCACAGAATGGAGAAGTATGAAGTCAGAATTTAGGTGTGTGAAGTCACAGAACGGAGGTGTGTGACGTCATAGTATGGAGGTTTGGAAGTCAGAATGGAGGTGTGTGAAGTCACAGAATGGAGGTGAGTGAAGTCAAAGAAGGGTGTGTGTAATCAAAGAATGGAGGTTTCTGAAGTCAGAGAATGGAGGTGTGTGAAGACACAGAATGGAGGTGAGTGAAGTCACAATATGGAATTGTGTGAAGTCCTAGAATGGAGGTATGTGAAGTCCTAGAATGGAGGTGTGTGACGTCACAGAATGCAGTTGGTGAAGTCACAGAATGGAGGTTTGTGAAGTTAAAATGGAGGTGTGTGAAGTCATAGAATGGAGGAGTGTGAAGTCACAGAATGGAGGTGTGTGAATTCAAAATGGTGGTGTGTAAAGTCACAGAATGGAGGTGTGTGAAGTCAGAGAATGGAGGTGTGTGAAGTCCTAGAATGGAGGCGTGTGAAGTCAGAGAATGGAGGTGTGTGAAGTCAGAGAATGGAGGTGTGTGAAGTCACAGAATGGAGGTGTGTGAAATCACAGAATGGAGGTGTGTGAAGTCAAAGTTGAGGTGTGTGAAGTCACACAATGGAGGTGTGTGAACTCACAGAATGGAGGTGTGTGAAGTCAGATTGGAGGTGTGTGTTGTCAGAGAATTGAGGTTTGTTAAGTAAGAATGTAGGTGTGTGAATTTAAAGAATGGAGGTGTGTGAGGTCAGAGAATGGAGGTGTGTGAAGTCACAGAATGGAGGGGTGTAAACTCAGAATGGAGGTGTGTAAAGTCACAGGATGGAGGTGTGTGAAGTCACAGAATGGAGGTGTGTGAAGTCATAATGCAGATGTGTGAAGTCACAGAATGGATAAGTGTGAAGACAGAATGGAGGTGTGTGTAGTCACAGAACGAAGGTGTGTGACGTCATAATATGGAGGTTTTGAAGTCAGAATGGAGGTGTGTGATGTCACAGAATGGCGGTGAGTGAAGTCACAGAGGGGGTGTGTGTAATCATAGAATGGAGGTTTGTGATGTCAGAGAATGGAGGTGTGTGAAGACACAGATTGGAGGTGAGTGAAGTCACAGTATGGAATTTTGTGATGTCCTAGAATGGAGGTGTGTGACGTCACACAATGCAGTTGTGTGAAGTCATAGAATGGAGGTTTGTGAAGTTAAAATGGAGGTGTGTGAAGTCATAGAATGGAGGAGTGTGAAATCACAGAATGGAGGTGTGTGAAGTCAAAATTGAGGTGTGTAAAGTCACAGAATGGAGGTGTGTGAAGTCAGAGAATGGAGGTGTGTGAAGTCCTAGAATGGAGGCGTGTGAAGTCACAGAATGGAGGTGTGTGAAGTCAGAGAATGGAGGTGTGTGAAGTCAGAGAATGGAGGTGTGTGAAGTCACAAAATGAAGGTGTGTGAAGTAATAGAATGGAGGTGTGTGAAGTCAGATTGGAGGTGTGTGAAGTCATAGAATGGAGGTGTGTTAAGTCACAGAATGGAGGTGTGTGAAGTCAAAGAATGGAGTTGTGTGAAGTCACAGAATGGAGGTGTGCGAAGTCACAGAATGGAGGTGTGAGAAATCATAGAATGGAGGTGTGTGAAGTCACAGAATGGAGGTGTGTGAAGTCACAGAATGGAGATGTGTGACGTCACAGAATGCAGTTGGGTGAAGTCACAGAATGGAGGTTTGTGAAGTTAAAATGGAGGTGTGTTAAGTCATAGAATGGAGGAGTGTGAAGTCAGAGAATGGAGGTGTGTGAAGTCAAAATGGAGGAGTGTAAAGTCACAGAATGGAGGTGTGTGAAATCAGAGAATGGAGGTGTGTGAAGTCATAGAATGGAGGGGTGTGAAGTCACAAAATGAAGGTGTGTGAAGTAATAGAATGGAGGTGTGTGAAGTCAGAATGGAGATGTGTGAAGTCATAGAATGGAGGTGAGTGAAGTCACAGAATGGAGGTGTGTGAAGTCATAGAATGGAGGTGTGTGAAGTCACAGAATGGAGGTGTGTGACGTCACAGAATGGAGGTGTGAGAAATCATAGAATGGAAGTGTGTGAAGTCACAGAATGGAGGTGTATAAATTCATAGAATGGAGGTGTGTGAAGTCAAAATAGAGGTGTATTATGTCACAATGGAAGAGTGTGAAGTCACAGAATAGAGGTGTGTGTAATCATAGAATGGAGGTTTGTGAAGTCAGAGAATGGAGGTGTGTGAAGACACAGATTGGAGGTGAGTGAAGTCACAGTATGGAATTGTGCAACGTCCTAGAATGGAGGTGTGTGAAGTACTAGAATGGAGATGTGTGACGTCACAGAATGCAGTTGTGTGAAGTCACAGAATGGAGGTTTGTGAAGTTAAAATGGAGGTGTGAAGTCATAGAATGGAGGAGTGTGCAGTCACAGAATGGAGGTGTGTGAAGTCAAAATGGAGGTGTGTAAAGTCACAGAATGGAGGTGTGTGAAGTCAGAGAATGGAGGTGTGTGAAGTCATAGAATGGAGGAGTGTGAAGTCACAAAATGAAGGTGTGTGAAGTAATAGAATGGAGGTGTGTGAAGTCAGATTGCAGGTGTGTGAAGTCATAGAATGGAGGTGTGTGAAGTCACAGAATGGAGGTGTGTGAGGTCATAGAATGGTGGTGTGTGAAGTCACAGAATGGAGGTGTGTGAAGTCACAGAATGGAGGTGTGTGAAGTCACAGAATGGAGGTGTGTGACGGCACAGAATGCAGTTGTGTGAAGTCACAGAATGGAGGTTTGTGATGTTAAAATGGAGGTGTGTTAAGTCATAGAATGGAGGAGTGTGAAGTCAGAGAATGGAGGTGTGTGAAGTCAAAATGGAGGAGTGTAAAGTCACAGAATGGAGGTGTGTGAAGTCATAGAATGGAGGTGTGTGAAGTCATAGAATGGAGGCGTGTGAAGTCAGATAATGGAGGTGTGTGAAGTCAGAGAATGGAGGTGTGTGAAGTCATAGAATGGAGGTGTGTGAAGTCACAAAATGAAGGTGTGTGAAGTAATAGAATGGAGGTGTGTGAAGTCAGATTGGAGGTGTGTGAAGTCATAGAATGGAGGTGTGTGAAGTCACAGAATGGAGGTGTGTGAAGTCATAAAATGGAGGTGTGTGAAGTCACAGAATGGAGGTGTGTGAAGTCACAGAATGGAGGTGTGAGGAATCATAGAATGGAAGTGTGTGAAGTCACAGAATGGAGGTGTGTGAAATCACAGATTCGAGGTGTGTGAATTCATAGAATGGAAGTGTGTGAAGTCACAGAATGGAGGTGTGTGAAATCACAGATTGGAGGTGTGTGAATTCATAGAATGGAGGTGTGTGAAGTCAAAATGGAGGTGTGTGATGTCACAATGGAGGAGTTTGAAGTCACAGAATGAAGGTGTGTGAATTCAGAACGGAGGTGTTTGAAGTCACAGATGGAGGTGTGTGAAGTCAGAATGGAGGTGTGTGAAGTCACAGATTGGATATTTGTGAACTAATAATGTAGGTGTCTGAAGTCATAGAATGGATGTGTGTGAAGTCACAGAATGCAGGTGTATGAAGTCACAGAATGGAGGTGTGTGAAGTCAGAGAATGGAGGTGTGTGAAGTCACAATGGGGGTGTGTGTAGTCACAGAAGGGAGGTGTGTGAAGTCAAAGAATGCGGTGTGTGAAGTCACAGAATGCAGGTATGTGAAGTCATAGAATGGAGAAGTGTGATGCCCGAATGGAGGTGTGTTAACTCAGAATGGAGGTGTGTGAAGTCACAGAATGGAGTTGTGTGATGTCAGAATGGAGGTGTATGAAGTCACAGAATGAAGGTGTGTGAAGTCACAGAATGGATGTTTGTGAAGTCACAGAATGGAGGTGGTGAAGTCAAAATGGAAGTGTGTGAAGTCATAGAATGGGGTGTGTGAAGTCACAGAATGGAGGTGTGTGAAGTCACAGAATGGAGGTGTATGAAATCACAGATTGGAGCTGTGTGAAATCATAGAATGGAGGTGTGTGAAGTCACAATGGAGGTTGTGAAGTCAGAATGGAGGTGTTTGAAGTCACAGAATGGAGATGTGTGAAGTCAAAATGGAGGTATGTGAAGTCCTAGAATGGAGTTGTGTGCAATCATAGAATGGAGGTGTGTGAAGTCATAGAATGGAGGTGTGTGAAGTCATAGAATGGAGGTGTGTCAAGTCGCAGAACGGAGGTGTGTGAAGTCAGAATGGAGGTGTGTGAAGTCAGAATGGAGGTGTGTGAAGTCAGAATGGAGGTGTGTGAAGTCACAGAATGAAGGTGTGTGAAGTCACAGAATGGAGGTGTGTGAAGTCACAGAATGGAGGTATGTGAAGTCACAGAATGGAGGTGTGTGAAGTCAGAATGGAGGTGTGTGAAGTCATAGAATGGATGTTTGTGAAGTAATAATGGAGGTGTGTGATGTCACAATGGAGGAGTTTGAAGTCACAGAATGAAGGTGTGTGAATTCAGAACGGAGGTGTTTGAAGTCACAGATGGAGGTGTGTGAAGTCAGAATGGAGGTGTGTGAAGTCACAGATTGGATATTTGTGAACTAATAATGTAGGTGTCTGAAGTCATAGAATGGATGTGTGTGAAGTCACAGAATGCAGGTGTATGAAGTCACAGAATGGAGGTGTGTGAAGTCAGAGAATGGAGGTGTGTGAAGTCACAATGGGGGTGTGTGTAGTCACAGAAGGGAGGTGTGTGAAGTCAAAGAATGCGGTGTGTGAAGTCACAGAATGCAGGTGTGTGAAGTCATAGAATGGAGAAGTGTGATGCCCGAATGGAGGTGTGTTAACTCAGAATGGAGGTGTGTGAAGTCACAGAATGGAGTTGTGTGATGTCAGAATGGAGGTGTATGAAGTCACAGAATGAAGGTGTGTGAAGTCACAGAATGGATGTTTGTGAAGTCACAGAATGGAGGTGGTGAAGTCAAAATGGAAGTGTGTGAAGTCATAGAATGGGGTGTGTGAAGTCACAGAATGGAGGTGTGTGAAGTCACAGAATGGAGGTGTATGAAATCACAGATTGGCGCTGTGTGAAATCATAGAATGGAGGTGTGTGAAGTCACAATGGAGGTTGTGAAGTCAGAATGGAGGTGTTTGAAGTCACAGAATGGAGATGTGTGAAGTCATAGAATGGAGGTGTGTGAAGTCACAGAATGGAGGTGTGTGAAGTCACTGAATGCAGGTGTGTGAAGTCAGAATGGAGGTGTGTGAAGTCACAGAATGGATATTTGTGATCTAATAATGTAGGTGTCTGAAGTCATAGAATGGAGGTGTGTGAAGTCACAGAATAGAGGTGTATGAAGTCACAGAATGGAGGTGTGTGAAGTCAGAGAATGGAGGTGTGTGAAGTCACAATAGAGGTGTGGGTAGTCACAGAATGGAGGTGTGTGAAGTCAAAGAATGGGTGTGTGAAGTCACAGAATGGAGGTGTGTGAAGTCAAAGAATGGAGAAGTGTGATGTCCGAATGGAGGTGTGTTAACTCAGAATGGAGGTGGGTGAAGTCACAGAATGGAGGTGTGTGAAGTCATAGAATGGAGGTGTGTGAAGTCAGAATGGAGGTGTGTGAAGTCACAGAATGGAGTTGTGTGATGTCAGAATGGAGGTGTGTGAAGTCACAGAATGAAGGTGTGTGAAGTCACAGAATGGAGGTGTGTGAAGTCACAGAATGGAGGTGGTGAAGTCAAAATGGAAGTGTGTGAAGTCATAGAATGGGGTGTGTGAAGTCACAGAATGGAGGTGTGTGAAGTCACAGAATGGAGGTGTATGAAGTCACAGATTGGAGGTGTGTGAAATCATAGAATGGAGGTGTGTGAAGTCAGAATGGAGGTTGTGAAGTCAGAATGGAGGTGCGTGAAATCAGAATAGAGGTGTGTGAAGTCACAGAATGGAGGTGTGTGAACTCAGAATGGAGGTGTTTGAAGTCACAGAATGGAGATGTGTGAAGTCATAGAATGGAGGTGTGTGAAGTCATAGAATGGAGGTGTGTGAAGTCACAGAATGGAGTTGTGTCATGTCAGAATGGAGGTGTGTGAAGTCACAGAAGGAAGGTGTGTGAAGTCACAGAATGGAGGTGTGTGAAGTCACAGAATGCAGGTGTGTGAAGTCAAAATGGAAGTGTGTGAAGTCATAGAATGGGGTGTGTGAAGTCACAGAATGGAGGTGTGTGAAGTCCCAGAATTGAGGTGTATGAAGTCACAGATTGGAGGTGTGTGAAATCATAGAATGGAGTTGTGTGAAGTAAAAATGGATGTGTGCTGTCACAATGGAGGAGTATGAAGTCATACAATGGTGATGTGTTAAGTCATAGAATTTAGAAGTGTGAAGTCCGAATGGAGGTCTGTGAAGTCAGAATGGAGATGTCTGAAGTCACAGAATGAGGTGTGTGAAGTCATAGAATGGTGGTGTGTGCAGTCACAGAATGGAGGTGTGTGAAGTAAAAGAATGGAGGTGTGTGAATTCAGAATGGAGGTGTCTGAAGAGAGAATGGCGCAGTGTGAAGTCACAGAATGGAGGTGTCTGAAGTCATAGAATGGAGGTGTGTGAAGTCATAGAATGGAGGTGTGCGAAGTCATAGAAAGGAGGTGTGTGGAGTCACAGCGTGTAGGTGTGTGAAGTCACAAAAAGGAAATGTGTGAAGTCATATTATGGAGGTGTGTGAAGTCACAAAATGGAGGTGTGTGAAGTCAAAATGGAGCAGTGTGAAGTCATAGAATGGACCTGTGTGAATTCATAGAATGGAGGTCTGTGAAGTCCTAGAATGGAGTTGTGTGAAATCATAGAATGGAGTTGTGTGAATTCATAGAATGGAGGTGTGAGCAGTCACAGAATGGAGGTGTGTGAGGTCAGAATGGTTGGGTGTGAAGTCATAGAATGGAGGTGTGTGAAGTCAGAATGGAGGTGTGTGAAGTCAGAATGGAGGTGTGAGAACTCAGAATGGTGGTGTTTGAAGTCACAGAATGGAGACGTGTGAAGTCATAGAATGGAGGTGTGTGAAGTCATAGAATGGAGGTGTGTGAAGTCACAATGGAGGTGTGGGAAGTCAGAGAATGGAGTTGTGTGAAGTCAGAATGGAGGTGTGTGAAGTCACAGAATGAAGGTGTGTGAAATCACAGAATGGAGGTGTGTGAAGGCACAGAATGGAGGTTTGTGAAATCAAAGAATGGAGTTGTGTGAAGTCAGAATGGAGGTGTGTGAAGTCACAGAATGGAGGTGTGTGAAGTCACATAATGGAGGTATGTGAAGTCACAGAATGGAGGTGTATGACGTCACAGAATGGAGATGTGTGACGTCACAGAATGGAGGTGTGTGAAGTCACAATGGAAGTGTTTGTAGTCACAGAATGGAGGTGTGTGAAGTCAGAATGGAGGTGTGTGAATTCATAGAATAGAGATGTGTGAAGTCACAGAAAGGAGGTGTGTGAAATCAGAGAATGGAGGTGTGTGAAGTCATAGAACGGAGGTGTGTGAAGTCAAAGAGGGGGTGTGTGAAGTCAGAATGGAGGTGTGTGAAGTCACAGAATAAAGGTGTGTGAATTCAGAATGGAGGTGTTTGAAGTCACAGAATGGAGGTGTGTGAAGTCAGAATGGAGGTGTGTGAAGTCACAGAATGGATATTTCTGAACTAATAATGTAGGTGTGTGAAGTCATAGAATGGAGGTGTGTGAAGTCACAGAATGGAGGTGTGTGAAATCATAGAATGGAGGTGTGAGAAGTCATAGAAAGGCGGTGTGTGAAGTCATAGAATGGAGGTTTGTGAGGTCACAGAAGGGAGGTTTGTGAACTCAGAATGGAGGTGTGTGAAGTCATAATGCAGTTGTGTGAAGTCACAGAATGGATAAGTGTGAAGACAGAATGGAGGTGTGTGTAGTCACAGAACGGAGGTATGTTACGTCATAGTATGGAGGTTTTGAAGTCAGAATGGAGGTGTGTGAAGTCACAGAATGGAGGTGAGTGAAGTCACAGAGGGGGTGTGTGTAATCATAGAATGGAGGTTTGTGAAGTAAGAGAATGGAGGTGTGTGAAGACACAGATTGGAGGTGAGTGAAGTCACTGTATTGAATTGTGTGACGTCCTAGAATGGAGGTGTGTTAAGTACTAGAATGGAGATGTGTGACGTCACAGAATGCAGTTGTGTGAAGTCACAGAATGGAGGTATGTGAAGTAAAAATGGAGGTGTGTGAAGTCATAGAATGGAGGAGTGTGCAGTCACAGAATGGAGGTGTGTGAAGTCAAAATGGAGGTGTGTAAAGTCACAGAATGGAGGTGTGTGAAGTCAGAGAATGGAGGTGTGTGAAGTCATAGAATGGAGGAGTGTGAAGTCACAGAATGGTAGTATGTGAACTCAGAATGGAGGTGTGTGAAGTCACGGAATGGAGGTGTGTGAAGTCATAGAATGGACGTGTGTGAATTCATAGAATGGGGGTGTGTGAAGTCATATAATGGAGGTGTGTGAAGTCACAGAATGGAGTTGTGTGAAGTCATAGAATGGAGGTGTGTGAAGTCATAGAATGGAGTTGTGTGAAGTCACAGAATGGAGGTGTGTGAACTCAGAATGGAGGTGGGTGAAGTCACAGAATGGAAGTGTGTGAAGTCATAGAATGGAGGTGTGTGAAGTCAGAATGGAGGAGTGTGAAGTCAGAATGGACGTGTGTGACATCAGAATGGAGGTGTGTGAAGTCTCATTATGGAGGTGTGTGAAGTCAACGATTGGAAGTGTGTGAAATCTTAGAATGGAGGAGTGTGAAGTCAAACTGGAGGTGTGTGCTATAAGAATGGAGGAGTATGAAGTCACAGAATTGAGGTGTGTGAAGTCATAGAATGGAGAAGTGTGAAGTCCGAATGGAGGAATGTGAAGTCAGAATGGAGGTGTTTGAAGTCACAGAATGGAGATGTGTGAAGTCATAGAATGGAGGTGTGTGAAGTCATAGAATGTAGGTGTGTGAAGTCACAATGGAGGTGTGTGAAGTCACAGAATGGAGTTGTGTGATGTCAGAATGGAGGTGTGTGAAGTCACAGAACGGAGGTGTAGGAAGTCACAGAATGGAGGTGTGTGAAGTCATAGAATGGAGGTGTGTGAAGTCAAAGAGGAGGTGTGTGAAGTCAAAGACGAGGTGTGTGAAGTCAGAATGGAGGTGTGTGAAGTCACAGAATGGAGGTGTGTGAAGTCACAGAATGGAGGTGTGTGAAGTCACAAAACGGAGGTGTGTGAAGTCACAGAACGGAGGTGTGTGAAGTCACAGAATGGAGGTGTGTGAAGTAAAAAGGGAGGTGTGTGAAGTCATGGAATGGGGTGTGTGAAGTCACAGAAAGGAGGTGTGTGAAGTCACAGAATGAAGGTGTATGAAGTCACAGATTGGAGGTGTGTGAAATCTTAGAATGGAGGTGTGTGAAGTCAAAATGGAGGTGTGTGCTCTAACAATGGAGGAGTATGAAGTCACAGAATGGAGGTGTGTGAAGTCATAGAATGGAGAAGTGTGAAGTCTGAATGGAGGTGTGTGAACTCAGAATGGAGGTGGGTGAACTCACAGAATAGAGGTGTGTGAAGTCAGAGAATGGAAGTGTGTGAAGTCAAAATGATAGTGTGTAAAGTCATAGAATGGGGTGTGTGAAGTCACAGAATGGAGGTGTGTGAAGTCACAGAATGGAGGTGTATGAAGTCACAGATTGGATGTGTGTGAAATCATAGAATGGAGGTGTGTGATGTCAGAATGGAGGGGGGTGAAGTCAAAATGGAGATGTGTGAAATCATAGAATGGAGGTGTGTGAAGTCATTGAATGGAGGTGTGTGAAGTCACAATGGAGGTGTGTGAAGTCACAGAATGGAATTGTGTGATGTCAGAATGGAGGAGGATGAAGTCACAGAATGAAGGTGTGTGAAGTCACAGAATGGTGGTGTGTGAAGTCACAGAATGGAGGTGTGTGAAGTCAAAATGGAAGTGTGTGAAGTCATAGATGGGGTGTGTGAAGTCACAGAATGGAGGTGTGTGAAGTCACAGAATTGAGGTGTATGAAGTCACAGATTGGAGGTGTGTGAAATCATAGAATGGAGGTGTGTGAAGTAAAAATGGAGGTGTGTGCTGTCACAATGGAGGAGTATGAAGTCACACAATGGATGTGTATGAAGTCATAGAATTTAGAAATGTGAAGTCCAAATGGATGTATGTGAAGTCAGAATTTAGATGTGTGAAGTCACAGAATGAGGTGTGTGAAGTCATATAATGGTGGTGTGTGCAGTCACAGAAAGGAGGTGTGTGAAGTCAAGGATAGAGGTGTGTGAATTCAGAATGGAGGTGTGTGAAGAGAGAATGGGGGTATGTGAAGTCACGGAATGGAGGTGTCTGAAGTCATAGAATGGAGGTGTGCGAAGTCATAGAAAGGAGGTGTGTGGAGTCACAGCGTGTAGTTGTGTGAAGTCACAAAAAGGAGATGTGTGAAGTCATATTATGGAGGTGTGTGAAGTCACAGAATGGAGGTGTGTGAAGTCAAAATGGAGGTCTGTGAAGTCATAGAATGTACGTGTGTGAATTCATAGAATGGAGGTATGTGAAGTCGTAGAATGGAGTTGTGGGCAATCATAGAATGGAGGTGTTTGAAGTCATAGAATGGAGGTGTGTGAAGTCATAGAATGGAGGTGTGTCAAGTCGCAGAACGGAGGTGTGTGAAGTCAGAATGGAGGTGTGTGAAGTCAGAATGGAGGTGTGTAAAGTCATAAAATGTAGGTGTGAGAAGTCACAGAATGGAGGTGTGTGACGTCAGAATGGAGGGGTGAGAAGTCATAGAATGGAGGTGTGTGAATTCAGAATGGAGGTGTGTGAAGTCACAATGGAGGTGTGTGAAATCAGAATGGAGGTGTGTGAAGTCACAGAATGGAGGTGGGTGAACTCAGAATGGAGGTGTTTGAAGTCACAGAATGGAGACGTGTGAAGTCATAGAATGGAGGTGTGTGAAGTCATAGAATGGAGGTGTGTGAAGTCACAATGGAGGTGTGGGAAGTCAGAGAATGGAGTTGTGTGAAGTCAGAATGGAGGTGTGTGAAGTCACAGAATGAAGGTGTGTGAAGTCACAGAATGGAGGTGTGTGAAGTCACAGAATGGAGGTATGTGAAGTCACAGAATGGAGGTGTGTGAAGTCAGAATGGAGGTGTGTGAAGTCATAGAATGGATGTTTGTGAAGTAAGAATGGAGGTGTGTGAAGTCACAGAAAGGAGGTAAGTGAAGTCACAGAATGGAGGTGTATGAGGTCACAGAATGGAGGTGTGTGAAGTCATAGAATGGAGGTGTGTGAAGTCACAATGGAGGTGTGTGTAGTCACAGAATGGAGGTGTGTGAAGTCAGAATGGAGGTGTGTGAAGTCATAGAATAGAGATGTGTGAAGTCACAGAATGGACGTGTGTGAAGTCACAGAATGGAGGTGTGTGAAGTTAGAACAGAGGTGTATGAAGTCAAAGATGGGGTGTGTGAAGTCAGAATGGAGGTGTGTGAAGTCACAGAATGAAGGTGTGTGAATTCAGAATGGAGGTGTGTGAAGTCACAGAATGGAGGTGTGTGAAGTCAGAATGGATGTGTGTGAAGTCACAGAATGGAGGTGTGTGAAATCATAGAACGGAGGTGTGTGAAGTCATAGAAAGGCGGTGTGTGAAGTCATAGAATGGAGGTGTGTGAACTCACAGAAGGGAGGTTTGTGAACTCAGAATGGAGGTGTGTGAAGTCATAGAATGCAGGTGTGTGAAGTCACAGAATGGAGAAGTATGAAGTCAGAATTTAGGTGTGTGAAGTCACAGAACGGAGGTGTGTGACGTCATAGTATGCAGGTTTGGAAGTCAGAATGGAGGTGTGTGAAGTCACAAAATGGAGGTGAGTGAAGTCAAAGAAGGGTGTGTGTAATCAAAGAATGGAGGTTTCTGAAGTCAGAGAATGGAGGTGTGTGAAGACACAGAATGGAGGTGAGTGAAGTCACAGTATGGAATTGTGTGAAGTCCTAGAATGGAGGTATGTGAAGTCCTAGAATGGAGGTGTGTGACGTCACAGAATGCAGTTGGGTGAAGTCACAGAATGGAGGTTTGTGAAGTTAAAATGGAGGTGTGTGAAGTCATAGAATGGAGGAGTGTGAAGTCACAGAATGGAGGTGTGTGAATTCAAAATGGTGGTGTGTAAAGTCACAGAATGGAGGTGTGTGAAGTCAGAGAATGGAGGTGTGTGAAGTCCTAGAATGGAGGAGTGTGAAGTCAGAGAATGGAGGTGTGTGAAGTCAGAGAATGGAGGTGTGTGAAGTCATAGAATGGAGGTGTGTGAAGTCACAAAATGGAGGTGTGTGAAGTAATAAAATAGAGGTGTGTGAAGTCAGAGAATGGAGCTGTGTGAAATCACAGAATGGAGGTGTGTGAAGTCAAAGTTGAGGTGTGTGAAGTCATACAATGGAGGTGTGTGAACTCACAGAATGGAGGTGTGTGAAGTCAGATTGGAGGTGTGTGTTGTCAGAGAATTGAGGTGTGTGAATTAAGAATGTAGGTGTGTGAAGTTAAAGAATGGAGGTGTGTGAGGTCAAAGAATGGAGGTGTGTGAAGTCACAGAATGGAGGGGTGTAAACTCAGAATGGAGGTGTGTAAAGTCACAGGATGGATGTGTGTGAAGTCACAGAATGGAGGTGTGTGAAGTCATAATGCAGATGTGTGAAGTCACAGAATGGATAAGTGTGAAGACAGAATGGAGGTGTGTGTAGTCACAGAACGGAGGTGTGTGACGTCATAGTATGGAGGTTTTGAAGTCAGAATGGAGGTGTGTGAAGTTAGAGAATGGAGGTGAGTGAAGTCACAGAGGAGGTGTGTGTAATCATAGAATAGAGGTTTGTGAAGTCAGAGAATGGAGGTGTGTGAAGACACAGATTGGAGGTGAGTGAAGTCACAGTATGGAATTTTGTGATGTCCTAGAATGGAGGTGTGTGACGTCACACAATGCAGTTGTGTGAAGTCATAGAATGGAGGTTTGTGAAGTTAAAATGGAGGTGTGTGAATTCATAGAATGGAGGAGTGTGAAATCACAGAATGGAGGTGTGTGAAGTCAAAATTGAGGTGTGTAAAGTCACAGAATGGAGGTGTGTGAAGTCAGAGAATGGAGGTGTGTGAAGTCCTAGAATGGAGGCGTGTGAAGTCACAGAATGGAGGTGTGTGAAGTCAGAGAATGGAGGTGTGTGAAGTCAGAGAATGGAGGTGTGTGAAGTCACAAAATGAAGGTGTGTGAAGTAATAGAATGGAGGTGTGTGAAGTCAGATTGGAGGTGTGTGAAGTCATAGAATGGAGGTGTGTTAAGTCACAGAATGGAGGTGTGTGAAGTCAAAGAATGGAGTTGTGTGAAGTCACAGAATGGAGGTGTGCGAAGTCACAGAATGGAGGTGTGAGAAATCATAGAATGGAGGTGTGTGAAGTCACAGAATGGAGGTGTGTGAAGTCACAGAATGGAGGTGTGTGACGTCACAGAATGCAGTTGGGTGAAGTCACAGAATGGAGGTTTGTGAAGTTAAAATGGAGGTGTGTTAAGTCATAGAATGGAGGAGTGTGAAGTCAGAGAATGGAGGTGTGTGAAGTCAAAATGGAGGAGTGTAAAGTCACAGAATGGAGGTGTGTGAAATCAGAGAATGGAGGTGTGTGAAGTCATAGAATGGAGGGGTGTGAAGTCACAAAATGAAGGTGTGTGAAGTAATAGAATGGAGGTGTGTGAAGTCAGAATGGAGATGTGTGAAGTCATAGAATGGAGGTGAGTGAAGTCACAGAATGGAGGTGTGTGAAGTCATAGAATGGAGGTGTGTGAAGTCACAGAATGGAGGTGTGTGACGTCACAGAATGGAGGTGTGAGAAATCATAGAATGGAAGTGTGTGAAGTCACAGAATGGAGGTGTATAAATTCATAGAATGGAGGTGTGTGAAGTCAAAATAGAGGTGTGTTATGTCACAATGGAGGAGTGTGAAGTCACAGAATAGAGGTGTGTGAATTCATAGAATGGAGGTCTGTGAAGTCAAAATGGAGATGTGTGATGTCAAAATGGAGGAGGGTGAAGTGTCTGAATGAGATGTGTGAAGTCAGAATGGAGGTGTGTGAAGTCAAAATGGAGATGTGTGAAGTCATAGAATGGAGGTTTGTGAGGTCACAGAATGGAGGTGTATGAAGTCAGATTGGAGGTGTGAAGTCATAGAATGGAGGTGTGTGAAGTCAGAATGAAGGTGTCTGAAGTCATAGATTGGAGGTGTGTGAAGACACAGAATGGAGGTGTGTGAAATCACACAATGGAGGTCTGTGAAGTCATAGAATGGAGGTGTGTGAAGTAACAGAAAGGTACTGTGTGAACTCAGAATGGAGGTGTGTGAAGTCATAGAACGGAGGTGTGTGAAGTCAAAGAGGGGGTGTGTGAATTCAGAATGGAGGTGTTTGAAGTCACAGATGGAGGTGTGTGAAGTCAGAATGGAGGTGTGTGAAGTCACAGAATGAATATTTGTGAACTAATAATGTAGGTGTGTGAAGTCATAGAATGGAGGTGTGTGAAGTCACAGAATGAAGGTGTGTGAATTCAGAATGGAGGTGTTTGAAGTCACAGAATGGAGGTGTGTGAAATCAGAATGGAGGTGCGTGAAATCACAGAATGGATATTTGTGAACTAATAATGTAGGTGTGTTAAGTCATAGAATGGACGTGTGTGAAGTCACAGAATGGAGGTGTGTGAAATCATAGAATGGAGGTGTGTGAAGTCATAGAAAGGCGGTGTGCTAAGTCATAGGATGGCGGTGTGTGAGGTCACAGAAGGGAGGTTTGTGAACTCAGAATGAGGGTGTGTGAAGTCATAATGCAGATGAGTAAAGTCACAGAATGCATAAGTGTGAAGACAGAATGGAGGTGTGTGTAGTCACAGAACGGAGGTGTGTGACGTCATAGTATGGAGGATTTGAAGTCAGAATGGAGGTGTGTGAAGTCACAGAATGGAGGTGAGTGAAGTCACAGAGGGGGTGTGTGTAATCATAGAATGGAGGTTTGTGAAGTCAGAGAATGGAGGTGTGTGAAGACACAGATTGGAGGTGAGTGAAGTCACATTATGGAATTGTGTGAAGTCCTAGAATGGAGGTGTGTGAAGTCCTAGAATGGAGGTGTGTGAAGTCCTAGAATGGAGGTGTGTGACGTCACAGAATGCAGTTGTGTGAAGTCACAGAATGGAGGTTTGTGAAGTTAAAATGGAGGAGTGTGAAGTCACAGAACGCAAGTGTGTGAAGTAAAAATGGAGGGGTGTAAAGTCACAGTATGGAGGTGTGTGAAGTCAGAGAATAGAGGTGTGTGAAGTCATAGAATGGAGGTGTATGAAGTCACAAAATGAAGGTGTGTGAAGTAATAGAATGGAGGTTTGTGAAGTTTGATTGCAGGTGTGTGAAGTCATAGAATGGAGGTGTGTGAAGTCACAGAATGTAGGTGTGTGAAGTCACAGAATGGAGGTGTTAGAAATCATAGAATGGAGGTGTGTGAAGTCACAGAATGGAGGTGTGTGCAGTCACAGAATGGAGGTGTGTGACGTCACAGAATGCAGTTGGGTGAAGTCACAGAATGGAGGTTTGTGAAGTTAAAATGGAGGTGTGTAAAGTCATAGAATGGAGGAGTGTGAAGTCAGAGAATGGAGGTGTGTGAAGTCAAAATGGAGGTGTGTAAAGTCACAGAATGGAAGTGTGAAGTCAGAGAATGGAGGTGTGTGAAGTCATAGATGGAGGCGTGTGAAGTCAGAGAAAGGAGGTGTGTGAACTCAGAGAATGGAGGTGTGTGAAGTCATAGAATGGAGGTGTGTAAAGTCACAAAATGAAGGTGTGTGAAGTAATAGAATGGAGGTGTGTGAAGTCAGATTGGAGGTGTGTGAAGTCATAGAATGGAGGTGTGTGAAATCACAGAATGGAGGTGTGTGAAGTCATAGAATGGAGGTGTGTGAGGTCACAATTGAGGTATGGGAAGTCAGAGAATGGAGTTGTGTGAAGTCAGAATGGAGGTGTGTGAAGTCAAAGAATGAAGGTGTGTGCAGTCACAGATTGGAGGTGTGTGATGTCACAGAATGCAGGTGTGTGAAGTCACAGAATGGAGGTGTGAGAAATCATAGAATGGAATTGTGTGAAGTCACAGAATGGAGGTGTGTGAAATCACAGATTGGAGGTGTGTGAATTCATAGAATGGAGGTGTGTGAAGTCAAAATGGAGGTGTGTGATGTCACAATGGAGGAGTGTGAAGTCACAGAATGGAGGTGTGTGAATTCATAGAATGGAGGTGTGTGAAGTCATAGAATGGAGGTGTGTGAGGTCACAATTGAGGTATGGGAAGTCAGAGAATGGAGTTGTGTGAAGTCAGAATGGAGGTGTGTGAAGTCAAAGAATGAAGGTGTGTGCAGTCACAGATTGGAGGTGTGTGAAGTCACAGAATGGAGGTGTGTGAAGTCACAGAATGGAGGTATGTGAAGTCACAGAATTGAGGTGTGTGAAGTCACAGAATGGAGTTGTGTGATATCAGAATGGACTTGTGTGAATTCACAGAAGGAAGGTGTCTGAAGTCACAGAATGGAGGTGTGTGACGTCAGAATGGAGGGGTGAGAAGTCATAGAATGGAGGTGTGTGAATTCAGAATGGAGGTGTGTGAAGTCAGAATGGAGGTGTGTGAAATCAGAATGGAGGTGTGTGAAGTCACAGAATGGAGGTGGGTGAACTCAGAATGGTGGTGTTTGAAGTCACAGAATGGAGACGTGTGAAGTCATAGAATGGAGGTGTGTGAAGTCACAGAATGGAGGTGTGTGAAGTCACAATGGAGGTGTGGGAAGTCAGAGAATGGAGTTGTGTGAAGTCAGAATGGAGGTATGTGAAGTTACAGAATGAAGGTGTGTGAAGTCACAGAATGGAGGTGTGTGAAGTCACAGAATGGAGGTATGTGAAGTCATAGAATGGATGTTTGTGAAGTAAGAATGGAGGTGTGTGAAGTCACAGAAAGGAGGTAAGTGAAGTCACAGAATGGAGGTGTATGAAGTCACAGAATGGAGGTGTGTGAAGTCATAGAATGGAGGTGTGTGAAGTCACAATGGAGGTGTGTGTAGTCACAGAATGGAGGTGTGTGAAGTCAGAATGGAGGTGTGTGAAGTCATAGAATAGAGATGTGTGAAGTCACAGAATGGACGTGTGTAAAGTCACAGAATGGAGGTGTGTGAAGTTAGAACAGAGGTGTATGAAGTCAAAGATGGGGTGTGTGAAGTCAGAATGGAGGTGTGTGAAGTCACAGAATGAAGGTGTGTGAATTCAGAATGGAGGTGTGTGAAGTCACAGAATGGAGGTGTGTGAAGTCAGAATGGATGTGTGTGAAGTCACAGAATGGAGGTGTGTGAAATCATAGAACGGAGGTGTGTGAAGTCATAGAAAGGCGGTGTGTGAAGTCATAGAATGGAGGTGTGTGAACTCACAGAAGGGAGGTTTGTGAACTCAGAATGGAGGTGTGTGAAGTCATAGAATGCAGGTGTGTGAAGTCACAGAATGGAGAAGTATGAAGTCAGAATATAGGTGTGTGAAGTCACAGAACGGAGGTGTGTGACGTCATAGTATGCAGGTTTGGAAGTCAGAATGGAGGTGTGTGAAGTCACAAAATGGAGGTGAGTGAAGTCAAAGAAGGGTGTGTGTAATCAAAGAATGGAGGTTTCTGAAGTCAGAGAATGGAGGTGTGTGAAGACACAGAATGGAGGTGAGTGAAGTCACAGTATGGAATTGTGTGAAGTCCTAGAATGGAGGTATGTGAAGTCCTAGAATGGAGGTGTGTGACGTCACAGAATGCAGTTGGGTGAAGTCACAGAATGGAGGTTTGTGAAGTTAAAATGGAGGTGTGTGAAGTCATAGAATGGAGGAGTGTGAAGTCACAGAATGGAGGTGTGTGAATTCAAAATGGTGGTGTGTAAAGTCACAGAATGGAGGTGTGTGAAGTCAGAGAATGGAGGTGTGTGAAGTCCTAGAATGGAGGCGTGTGAAGTCACAGAATGGAGGTGTGTGAAGTCAGAGAATGGAGGTGTGTGAAGTCATAGAATGGAGGTGTGTGAAGTCACAAAATGGAGGTGTGTGAAGTAATAAAATAGAGGTGTGTGAAGTCAGAGAATGGAGGTGTGTGAAATCACAGAATGGAGGTGTGTGAAGTCAAAGTTGAGGTGTGTGAAGTCATACAATGGAGGTGTGTGAATTCACAGAATGGAGGTGTGTGAAGTCAGATTGGAGGTGTGTGTTGTCAGAGAATTGAGGTGTGTGAATTAAGAATGTAGGTGTGTGAAGTTAAAGAATGGAGGTGTGTGAGGTCAAAGAATGGAGGTGTGTGAAGTCATAGAATGGAGGGGTGTAAACTCAGAATGGAGGTGTGTAAAGTCACGGGATGGATGTGTGTGAAGTCACAGAATGGAGGTGAGTGAAGTCACAGAGGGGGTGTGTGTAATCATAGAATGGAGGTTTGTGAAGTCAGAGAATGGAGGTGTGTGAAGACACAGATTGGAGGTGAGTGAAGTCACAGTATGGAATTTTGTGATGTCCTAGAATGGAGGTGTGTGACGTCACACAATGCAGTTGTGTGAAGTCATAGAATGGAGGTTTGTGAAGTTAAAATGGAGGTGTGTGAAGTCATAGAATGGAGGAGTGTGAAATCACAGAATGGAGGTGTGTGAAGTCAAAATTGAGGTGTGTAAAGTCACAGAATGGAGGTGTGTGAAGTCAGAGAATGGAGGTGTGTGAAGTCCTAGAATGGAGGCGTGTGAAGTCACAGAATGGAGGTGTGTGAAGTCAGAGAATGGAGGTGTGTGAAGTCAGAGAATGGAGGTGTGTGAAGTCACAAAATGAAGGTGTGTGAAGTAATAGAATGGAGGTGTGTGAAGTCAGATTGGAGGTGTGTGAAGTCATAGAATGGAGGTGTGTTAAGTCACAGAATGGAGGTGTGTGAAGTCAAAGAATGGAGTTGTGTGAAGTCACAGAATGGAGGTGTGCGAAGTCACAGAATGGAGGTGTGAGAAATCATAGAATGGAGGTGTGTGAAGTCACAGAATGGAGGTGTGTGAAGTCACAGAATGGAGGTGTGTGACGTCACAGAATGCAGTTGGGTGAAGTCACAGAATGGAGGTTTGTGAAGTTAAAATGGAGGTGTGTTAAGTCATAGAATGGAGGAGTGTGAAGTCAGAGAATGGAGGTGTGTGAAGTCAAAATGGAGGAGTGTAAAGTCACAGAATGGAGGTGTGTGAAATCAGAGAATGGAGGTGTGTGAAGTCATAGAATGGAGGGGTGTGAAGTCACAAAATGAAGGTGTGTGAAGTAATAGAATGGAGGTGTGTGAAGTCAGAATGGAGATGTGTGAAGTCATAGAATGGAGGTGAGTGAAGTCACAGAATGGAGGTGTGTGAAGTCATAGAATGGAGGTGTGTGAAGTCACAGAATGGAGGTGTGTGACGTCACAGAATGGAGGTGTGAGAAATAATAGAATGGAAGTGTGTGAAGTCACAGAATGGAGGTGTATAAATTCATAGAATGGAGGTGTGTGAAGTCAAAATAGAGGTGTGTTATGTCACAATGGAGGAGTGTGAAGTCACAGAATAGAGGTGTGTGAATTCATAGAGTGGTGGTCTGTGAAGTCAAAATGGAGATGTGTGATGTCAAAATGGAGGAGTGTGAAGTGTCTGAATGAGATGTGTGAAGTCAGAATGGAGGTGTGTGAAGTCAAAATGGAGAAGTGTGAAGTCATAGAATGGAGGTGTGTGAGGTCACAGAATGGAGGTGTATGAAGTCAGATTGGAGGTGTGAAGTCATAGAATGGAGGTGTGTGAAGTCAGAATGAAGGTGTCTGAAGTCATAGATTGGAGGTGTGTGAAGACACAGAATGGAGGTGTGTGAAATCACAGAATGGAGGTCTGTGAAGTCATAGAATGGAGGTGTGTGAAGTAACAGAAAGGTACTGTGTGAACTCAGAATGGAGGTGTGTGAAGTCATAGAACGGAGGTGTGTGAAGTCAAAGAAGGGGTGTGTGAATTCAGAATGGAGGTGTTTGAAGTCACAGATGGAGGTGTGTGAAGTCAGAATGGAGGTGTGTGAAGTCACAGAATGAATATTTGTGAACTAATAATGTAGGTGTGTGAAGTCATAGAATGGAGGTGTGTGAAGTCACAGAATGAAGGTGTGTGAATTCAGAATGGAGGTGTTTGAAGTCACAGAATGGAGGTGTGTGAAATCAGAATGGAGGTGCGTGAAATCACAGAATGGATATTTGTGAACTAATAATGTAGGTGTGTTAAGTCATAGAATGGACGTGTGTGAAGTCACAGAATGGAGGTGTGTGAAATCATAGAATGGAGGTGTGTGAAGTCATAGAAAGGCGGTGTGCTAAGTCATAGGATGGCGGTGTGTGAGGTCACAGAAGGGAGGTTTGTGAACTCAGAATGGAGGTGTGTGAAGTCATAATGCAGATGAGTAAAGTCACAGAATGGATAAGTGTGAAGACAGAATGGAGGTGTGTGTAGTCACAGAACGGAGGTGTGTGACGTCATAGTATGGAGGATTTGAAGTCAGAATGGAGGTGTGTGAAGTCACAGAATGGAGGTGAGTGAAGTCACAGAAGGGGTGTGTGTAATCATAGAATGGAGGTTTGTGAAGTCAGAGAATGGAGGTGTGTGAAGACACAGATTGGAGGTGAGTGAAGTCACATTATGGAATTGTGTGAAGTCCTAGAATGGAGGTGTGTGAAGTCCTAGAATGGAGGTGTGTGAAGTCCTAGAATGGAGGTGTGTGACGTCACAGAATGCAGTTGTGTGAAGTCACAGAATGGAGGTTTGTGAAGTTAAAATGGAGGAGTGTGAAGTCACAGAACGCAAGTGTGTGAAGTAAAAATGGAGGGGTGTAAAGTCACAGAATGGAGGTGTGTGAAGTCAGAGAATGGAGGTGTGTGAAGTCATAGAATGGAGGTGTATGAAGTCACAAAATGAAGGTGTGTGAAGTAATAGAATGGAGGTTTGTGAAGTCTGATTGCAGGTGTGTGAAGTCATAGAATGGAGGTGTGTGAAGTCACAGAATGGAGGTGTGTGAAGTCACAGAATGGAGGTGTTAGAAATCATAGAATGGAGGTGTGTGAAGTCACAGAATGGAGGTGTGTGAAGTCACAGAATGGAGGTGTGTGACGTCACAGAATGCAGTTGGGTGAAGTCACAGAATGGAGGTTTGTGAAGTTAAAATGGAGGTGTGTAAAGTCATAGAATGGAGGAGTGTGAAGTCAGAGAATGGAGGTGTGTGAAGTCAAAATGGAGGTGTGTAAAGTCAGAGAATGGAAGTGTGAAGTCAGAGAATGGAGGTGTGTGAAGTCACAGAATGGCGGTGTGTGAAGTCACAGAATGGAGGTGTGTGAAGTCATAGAATGGAGGTGTGTAAAGTCACAAAATGAAGGTGTGTGAAGTAATAGAATGGAGGTGTGTGAAGTCAGATTGGAGGTGTGTGAAGTCATAGAATGGAGGTGTGTGAAATCACAGAATGGAGGTGTGTGAAGTCATAGAATGGAGGTGTGTGAAGTCACAGAATGCAGGTGTGTGAAGTCACAGAATGGAGGTGTGAGAAATCGTAGAATGGAATTGTGTGAAGTCACAGAATGGAGGTGTGTGAAATCACAGATTGGAGGTGTGTGAATTCATAGAATGGAGGTGTGTGAAGTCAAAATGGAGGTGTGTGATGTCACAATGGAGGAGTGTGAAGTCACAGAATGGAGGTGTGTGAATTCATAGAATGGAGGTGTGTGAAGTCATAGAATGGAGGTGTGTGAGGTCACAATTGAGGTGTGGGAAGTCAGAGAATGGAGTTGTGTGAAGTCAGAATGGAGGTGTGTGAAGTCAAAGAATGAGGGTGTGTGCAGTCACAGATTAGAGGTGTGTGAAGTCACAGAATGGAGGTGTGTGAAGTCACAGAATGTAGGTATGTGAAGTCACAGAATGGAGGTGTGTGAAGTCACAGAATGGAGTTGTGTGATATCAGAATGGACTTGTGTGAAGTCACAGAAGGAAGGTGTGTGAAGTCACAGAATGGAGGTGTGTGAGGTCATAGAATGGAAGTGGTGAAGTCAAAATGGAAGTGTGTGAAGTCATAGAATGGGGTGTGTGAAGTCACAGAATGGAGGTGTGTGAAGTCACAGAATGGAGGTGTATGAAATCACAGATTGGAGGTGTGTGAAATCATAGAATGGAGGTGTGTGAAGTCAGAATGGAGGTTGTGAAGTCAGAATGGAGGTGTGTGAAATCAGAATGGAGGTGTGTGAAACCACAGAATAGAGGTGTGTGAAGTCACAGAATGTAGGTATGTGAAGTCACAGAATGGAGGTGTATGAAGTCACAGAATGGAGGTGTGTGAAATCATAGAATGGAGTTGTGTGAAGTCACAGAATGGAGGTATGTGAAGTCACAGAATGGAGGTATATGAAGTCACAGAATGGAGGTGTGGGAAGTAAGAATGGAGGTGTGTGAAGTCCCAGAATGGTGTGTGAAGTCACAGAATGGAGGTGTGTGAAGTCAGAGGATGGAGGTGTGTGAAGTCACAATGGAGGTGTGTGTATTCACAGAATGGAGGTGTGTGAAGTCATAGAACAGAGGTGTGTGAAGTCAAAGAGGGGGTGTGTGAAGTCAGAATGGAGGTGTGTGAAGTCACAGAATGAAGTTGTGTGAATTCAGAATGGAGGTGTTTCAAGTCAGAGATGGAGGTGTGTGAAGTCATAGAATGGAGGTGTGTGAAGTCACAGAATGGAGGTGTATGAAGTCCCAGAATGGAGGTGTGTGAAGTCAGAGAATGGAGGTGTGTGAAGTCACAATGGAGGTGTGTGAAGTCATAGAATGGAGGTGTGTGAAGTCAGAATGGAGGTGTGTGAAGTCACAGAATGGAATTGTGTGATGTCAGAATGGAGGTGTGTGAAGTCACAGAATGAAGTTGTGTGAAGTCACAGAATGGAGGTTTGTGAAGTCATAGAATGGAGGTGGTGAAGTCAAAATGGAAGTGTGTGAAGTCATAGAATGGGGTGTGTGAAGTCACAGAATGGAGGTGTGTGAAATCACAGAATGGAGGTGTATGAAATCACAGACTGGAGGTGTGTGAAATCATAGAATGGAGGTATGTGAAGTCAGAATGGAGGTTGTGAAGTCAGAATGGAGGTGTGTGAAATCAGAATGGAGGTGTGTGAAGTCACAGAATGGAGGTGTGTGAACTCAGAATGGAGATGTGTGAAGTCACAGAATGGAGTTGTGTGATGTCAGAATGGAGGTGTGTGAAGTCATAGAAGGAAGGTGTGTGAAGTCACAGCATGGAGGTGTGTGAAGTCACAGAATGCAGGTGTGTGAAGTCAAAATGGAAGTGTGTGAAGTCATAGAATGAGGTGTGCGGAGTCACAGAATGGAGGTGTGTGAATTCAGAATGGAGGTGTTTGAAGTCACAGATGGAGGTGTGTGAAGTCAGAATGGAGGTGTGTGAAGTCAAAGAATGGATATTTGTGAACTAATAATGTAGTTGTCTGAACTCATAGAATGGAGGTGTGTGAATTCAGAATGGAAGTGTTGGAAGTCACAGATGGAGGTGTGTTTTTTCACAATGGAGTTGTGTGAAGTCACAGAATGGATATTTGTGAACTAATAATGTAGGTGTCTGAAGTCATAGAATGGAGGTGTGTGAAGTCACAGAATGGAGGTGTATGAAGTCACAGAATGGAAGTGTGTGAAGTCAGAGAATGGAGATGTGTGAAGTCACAATGGAGGTGTGTGTAGTCAAAGAATGGAGGTGTGTGAAGTCAAAGAATGGGTGTGTGAAGTCACAGAATTGAGGTGTGTGAAGTCATAGAATGGAGAAATGTGATGTCCGAATGGAGGTTTGTTAACTCAGAATATAGGTTTGTGAAGTCACAGAATAGAGGTGTGTGAAGTCATAGAATGGAGGTGTGTGAAGTCAGAATGGAGGGGTGTGAAGTCACAGAATGGAGTTGTGTGATGTCAGAATGGAGGTGTGTGAAGTCACAGAATGAAGGTGTGTGTACTCACAGAATGGAGGTGTGTGAAGTCACAGAATGGAGGTGGTGAAGTCAAAATGGAAGTGTGTGAAGTCATAGAATGGGGTGTGTGAAGTCACAGAATGGAGGTGTGTGAAGTCAAAGAATGGAGGTGTATGAAGTCACAGATTGGAGGTGTGTGAAATCATAGAATGGAGGTGTGTGAAGTCAGAATGGAGGTTGTGAAGTCAGAATGGAGGGGTGTGAAATGAGAATGGAGGTGTGTGAAGTCACAGAATGGAGGTGTGTGAACTCAGAATGGAGGTGTTTGAAGTCACAGAATGGAGATGTGTGAAGTCATAGAATGGAGTTGTGTGAAGTCATAGAATGGAGGTGTGTGAAATCACAATGGAGGTGTGTGAAGTCACAGAATGGAGTTGTGTGATGTCAGAATGGAGGTGTGTGAAGTCACAGAAGGAAGGTGTGTGAAGTCACAGAATGGAGGTGTGTGAAGTCACAGAATGCATGTGTGTGAAGTCAAAATGGAAGTGTGTGAAGTAATAGAATGGGGTGTGTGAAGTCACAGAATGGAGGTGTGTGAAGTCACAGAATTGAGGTGTATGAAGTCACAGATTGGAGGTGTGTGAAATCATAGAATGGAGTTGTGTGAAGTAAAAATGGAGGTGTGTGCTGTCACAATGGAGGAGTATGAAGTCATACAATGGAGATGTGTGAAGTCACAGAATGAGGTGTGTGAAGTCATAGAATGGTGGTGTGTGCAGTCACAGAATGGAGGTGTGTGAAGTAAAAGAATGGAGGTGTGTGAATTCAGAATGGAGGTGTCTGAAGAGAGAATGGCGGTGTCTGAAGTCACGGAATAGAGGTGTCTGAAGTCATAGAATGGAGGTGTGTGAAGTCATAGAATGGAGGTGTGCGAAGTCATAGAAAGGAGGTGTGTGGAGTCACAGCTGTAGGTGTGAAGTCACAAAATGGAGGTGTGTGAAGTCAAAATGGAGGAGTGTGAAGTCATAGAATGGACGTGTGTGAATTCATAGAATGATGGTCTGTGAAGTCCTAGAATGGAGTTGTGTGAAATCAAAGAATGGAGTTGTGTGAAGTCATAGAATGGAGGTATGTGAAGTCATAGAATGGAGGTGTGTCAAGTCAGAGAACGGAGGTGTGTGAAGTCACAGAATGCAGGTGTGTGAAGTCAAAATGGAAGTGTGTGAAGTCATAGAATGGGGTGTGTGAAGTCACAGAATGGAGGTGTGTGAAGTCACAGAATTGAGGTGTATGAAGTCACAGATTGGAGGTGTGTGAAATCATAGAATGGAGTTGTGTGAAGTAAAAATGGAGGTGTGTGCTGTCAGAATGGAGGAGTATGAAGTCATACAATGGAGGTGTCTGAAGTCATAGAATGGAGGTGTGTCAAGTCAGAGAACGGAGGTGTGTGAAGTCAGAATGGAGGTGTGTGAAGTCAGAATGGAGGTGTGTAAAGTCATAGAATGGAGGTGTAAGAAGTCACAGAATGGAGGTGTGTGAGGTCAGAATGGAGGGGTGAGAAGTCATAGAACGGAGGTGTGTGAAGTCAGAATTGAGGTGTGTGAAGTCAGAATGGAGGTGTGTGAAGTCACAGAACGGAGGTGTGTGAATTCAGAATTTTGGTGTTTGAAGTCACAGAATGGAGACGTGTGAAGTCATAGAATGGAGGTATGTGAAATCACAGAATGGAGGTGTGTGAAGTCAGAATGGAGGTGTGTGAACTCACAGAATGAAGGTGTGTTAAGTCACAGAATGGAGGTGAGTAAAGTCACAGAATGGAGGTATGTGAAGTCACAGAATGGAAGTGTATGAAGTCAGAGAATGGAGGTGTGTGAAGTCATAGAATGGAGGTGTGTGAAGTCACAATGGAGGTGTGTGTAGTCACAGAATGGAGGTGTGTGAAGTCAGAATGGAGGTGTGTGAATTCATAGAATAGAGATGTGTGAAGTCACAGAATGGAGGTGTGTGAAGTCACAGAATGGAGGTGTGTGAAGTCGTAGAACGGAGGTGTGTGAAGTCAAAGAGGGGGTGTGTGAAGTCAGGATGGACGTGTGTGAAGTCACAGAATGAAGGTGTGTGAATTCAGAATGGAGGTGTTTGAAGTCACAGAATGGAGGTGTGTGAAGTCAGAATGGAGGTGTGTAAAGTCACAGATTGGAGGTGTGTGAAGTCAGAGAATGGAGGTGTGTGAAGTCCTAGAATGGAGGCGTGTGAAGTCACAGAATGGAGGTGTGTGAAGTCAGAGAATGGAGGTGTGTGAAGTCATAGAATGGAGGTGTGTGAAGTCACAAAATGAAGGTGTGTGAAGTAATAGAATGGAGGTGTGTGAAGTCAGATTGGAGGTGTGTGAAGTCATAGAATGGGTGTGTGAAGTCACAGAATTGAGGTGTGTGAAGTCATAGAATGGAGAAGTGTGATGTCCGAATGGAGGTTTGTTAACTCAGAATATAGGTTTGTGAAGTCACAGAATAGAGGTGTGTGAAGTCATAGAATGGAGGTGTGTGAAGTCAGAATGGAGGGGTGTGAAGTCACAGAATGGAGTTGTGTGATGTCAGAATGGAGGTGTGTGAAGTCACAGAATGAAGGTGTGTGTACTCACAGAATGGAGGTGTGTGAAGTCACAGAATGGAGGTGGTGAAGTCAAAATGGAAGTGTGTGAAGTCATAGAATGGGGTGTGTGAAGTCACAGAATGGAGGTGTGTGAAGTCAAAGAATGGAGGTGTATGAAGTCACAGATTGGAGGTGTGTGAAATCATAGAATGGAGGTGTGTGAAGTCAGAATGGAGGTTGTGAAGTCAGAATGGAGGTGTGTGAAATGAGAATGGAGGTGTGTGAAGTCACAGAATGGAGGTGTGTGAACTCAGAATGGAGGTGTTTGAAGTCACAGAATGGAGATGTGTGAAGTCATAGAATGGAGTTGTGTGAAGTCATAGAATGGAGGTGTATGAAATCACAATGGAGGTGTGTGAAGTCACAGAATGGAGTTGTGTGATGTCAGAATGGAGGTGTGTGAAGTCACAGAAGGAAGGTGTGTGAAGTCACAGAATGGAGGTGTGTTAAGTCACAGAATGCATGTGTGTGAAGTCAAAATGGAAGTGTGTGAAGTCATAGAATGGGGTGTGTGAAGTCACAGAATGGAGGTGTGTGAAGTCACAGAATTGAGGTGTATGAAGTCACAGATTGGAGGTGTGTGAAATCATAGAATGGAGTTGTGTGAAGTAAAAATGGAGGTGTGTGCTGTCACAATGGAGGAGTATGAAGTCATACAATGGAGATGTGTGAAGTCATAGAATTTAGAAGTGTGAAGTCCGAATGGAGGTATGTGAAGTCAGAATGGAGATGTGTGAAGTCACAGAATGAGGTGTGTGAATTCATAGAATGGTGGTGTGTGCAGTCACAGAATGGAGGTGTGTGAAGTAAAAGAATGGAGGTGTGTGAATTCAGAATGGAGGTGTCTGAAGAGAGAATGGCGGTGTGTGAAGTCACGGAATGGAGGTGTCTGAAGTCATAGAATGGAGGTGTGTGAAGTCATAGAATGGAGGTGTGCGAAGTCATAGAAAGGAGGTGTGTGGAGTCACAGCTGTAGGTGTGTGAAGTCACAAAATGGAGGTGTGTGAAGTCAAAATGGAGGAGTGTGAAGTCCTAGAATGGACGTGTGTGAATTCATAGAATGATGGTCTGTGAAGTCCTAGAATGGAGTTGTGTGAAATCAAAGAATGGAGTTGTGTGAAGTCATAGAATGGAGGTATGTGAAGTCATAGAATGGAGGTGTGTCAAGTCAGAGAACGGAGGTGTGTGAAGTCACAGAATGCAGGTGTGTGAAGTCAAAATGGAAGTGTGTGAAGTCATAGAATGGGGTGTGTGAAGTCACAGAATGGAGGTGTGTGAAGTCACAGAATTGAGGTGTATGAAGTCACAGATTGGAGGTGTGTGAAATCATAGAATGGAGTTGTGTGAAGTAAAAATGGAGGTGTGTGCTGTCAGAATGGAGGAGTATGAAGTCATACAATGGAGGTGTCTGAAGTCATAGAATGGAGGTGTGTCAAGTCAGAGAACGGAGGTGTGTGAAGTCAGAATGGAGGTGTGTGAAGTCAGAATGGAGGTGTGTAAAGTCATAGAATGGAGGTGTAAGAAGTCACAGAATGGAGGTGTGTGAGGTCAGAATGGAGGGGTGAGAAGTCATAGAATGGAGGTGTGTTAAGTCATAGAATTCAGAAGTGTGAAGTCCGAATGGAGGTATGTGAAGTCAGAATGGAGATGTGTGAAGTCATAGAATGAGGTGTGTGAAGTCATAGAATGGTGGTGTGTGCAGTCACAGAATGGAGGTGTGTGAAGTAAAAGAATGGAGGTGTGTGAATTCAGAATGGAGGTGTCTGAAGAGAGAATGGCGGAGTGTGAAGTCACGGAATGGAGGTGTCTGAAGTCATAGAATGGAGGTGTGTGAAGTCATAGAATGGAGGTGTGCGAAGTCATAGAAAGGAGGTGTGTGGAGTCACAGCGTGTAGGTGTGTGAAGTCACAAAAAGGAGATGTGTGAAGTCATATTATGGAGGTGTGTGAAGTCACAAAATGGAGGTTTGTGAAGTCAAAATGGAGCAGTGTGAAGTCATAGAATGGACGTGTGTGAATTCATAGAATGGAGGTCTGTGAAGTCCTAGAATGGAGTTGTGTGAAATCATAGAATGGAGTTGTGTGAAGTCATAGAATGGAGGTATGTGAAGTCATAGAATGGAGGTGTGTCAAGTCAGAGAACGGAGGTGTGTGAAGTCAGAATGGAGGTGTGTGACGTCAGAATGGTTGTGTGTAAAGTCATAGAATGGAGGTGTGAGCAGTCACAGAATGGAGGTGTGTGAGGTCAGAATGGTTGGGTGAGAAGTCATAGAATGGAGGTGTGTGAAGTCAGAATGGAGGTGTGTGAAGTCAGAATGGAGGTGTGAGAACTCAGAATGGTGGTGTTTGAAGTAACAGAATGGAGACGTGTGAAGTCATAGAATGGAGGTGTGTGAAGTCATAGAATGGAGGTGTGTGAAGTCACAATGGAGGTGTGGGAAGTCAGAGAATGGAGTTGTGTGAAGTCAGAATGGAGGTGTGTGAAGTCACAGAATGAAGGTGTGTGAAGTCACAGAATGGAGGTGTGTGCAGGCACAGAATGGAGGTTTGTGAAATCACAGAATGGAGATGTGTGAAGTCAGAATGGAGGTGTGTGAAGTCACAGAATGAAGGTGTGTGAAGTCACAGAATGGAGGTGTGTGAAGTCACAGAATGGAGGTATGTGAAGTCACAGAATGGAGGTGTATGACGTCACAGAATGGAGGTGTGTGACCTCACAGAATGGAGGTGTGTAAAGTCACAATGGAGGTGTTTGTAGTCACAGAATGGACGTGTGTGAAGTCAGAATGGAGGTGTGTGAAGACATAGAATAGAGATGTGTGAAGTCACAGAAAGGAGGTGTGTGAAGTCAGAGAATGGAGGTGTGTGAAGTCATAGAACGGAGGTGTGGGAAGTCATAGAAAGGCGGTGTGTGAAGTCATAGAATGGAGGTGTGTGAGGTCACAGAAGGGAGGTTTGTGAAGTAATAGAATGGAGGTGTGTGAAGTCAGATTGGAGGTGTGTGAAGTCATAGAATGGGTGTGTAAAGTCACAGAATTGAGGTGTGTGAAGTCATAGAATGGAGAAGTGTGATGTCCGAATGGAGGTTTGTTAACTCAGAATATAGGTTTGTGAAGTCACAGAATAGAGGTGTGTGAAGTCATAGAATGGAGGTGTGTGAAGTCAGAATGGAGGGGTGTGAAGTCACAGAATGGAGTTGTGTGATGTCAGAATGGAGGTGTGTGAAGTCACAGAATGAAGGTGTGTGTACTCACAGAATGGAGGTGTGTGAAGTCACAGAATGGAGGTGGTGAAGTCAAAATGGAAGTGTGTGAAGTCATAGAATGGGGTGTGTGAAGTCACAGAATGGAGGTGTGTGAAGTCAAAGAATGGAGGTGTATGAAGTCACAGATTGGAGGTGTGTGAAATCATAGAATGGAGGTGTGTGAAGTCAGAATGGAGGTTGTGAAGTCAGAATGGAGGTGTGTGAAATGAGAATGGAGGTGTGTGAAGTCACAGAATGGAGGTGTGTGAACTCAGAATGGAGGTGTTTGAAGTCACAGAATGGAGATGTGTGAAGTCATAGAATGGAGTTGTGTGAAGTCATAGAATGGAGGTGTATGAAATCACAATGGAGGTGTGTGAAGTCACAGAATGGAGTTGTGTGATGTCAGAATGGAGGTGTGTGAAGTCACAGAAGGAAGGTGTGTGAAGTCACAGAATGGAGGTGTGTGAAGTCACAGAATGCATGTGTGTGAAGTCAAAATGGAAGTGTGTGAAGTCATAGAATGGGGTGTGTGAAGTCACAGAATGGAGGTGTGTGAAGTCACAGAATTGAGGTGTATGAAGTCACAGATTGGAGGTGTGTGAAATCATAGAATGGAGTTGTGTGAAGTAAAAATGGAGGTGTGTGCTGTCACAATGGAGGAGTATGAAGTCATACAATGGAGATGTGTGAAGTCATAGAATTTAGAAGTGTGAAGTCCGAATGGAGGTATGTGAAGTCAGAATGGAGATGTGTGAAGTCACAGAATGAGGTGTGTGAATTCATAGAATGGTGGTGTGTGCAGTCACAGAATGGAGGTGTGTGAAGTAAAAGAATGGAGGTGTGTGAATTCAGAATGGAGGTGTCTGAAGAGAGAATGGCGGTGTGTGAAGTCACGGAATGGAGGTGTCTGAAGTCATAGAATGGAGGTGTGTGAAGTCATAGAATGGAGGTGTGCGAAGTCATAGAAAGGAGGTGTGTGGAGTCACAGCTGTAGGTGTGTGAAGTCACAAAATGGAGGTGTGTGAAGTCAAAATGGAGGAGTGTGAAGTCCTAGAATGGACGTGTGTGAATTCATAGAATGATGGTCTGTGAAGTCCTAGAATGGAGTTGTGTGAAATCAAAGAATGGAGTTGTGTGAAGTCATAGAATGGAGGTATGTGAAGTCATAGAATGGAGGTGTGTCAAGTCAGAGAACGGAGGTGTGTGAAGTCACAGAATGCAGGTGTGTGAAGTCAAAATGGAAGTGTGTGAAGTCATAGAATGGGGTGTGTGAAGTCACAGAATGGAGGTGTGTGAAGTCACAGAATTGAGGTGTATGAAGTCACAGATTGGAGGTGTGTGAAATCATAGAATGGAGTTGTGTGAAGTAAAAATGGAGGTGTGTGCTGTCAGAATGGAGGAGTATGAAGTCATACAATGGAGGTGTCTGAAGTCATAGAATGGAGGTGTGTCAAGTCAGAGAACGGAGGTGTGTGAAGTCAGAATGGAGGTGTGTGAAGTCAGAATGGAGGTGTGTAAAGTCATAGAATGGAGGTGTAAGAAGTCACAGAATGGAGGTGTGTGAGGTCAGAATGGAGGGGTGAGAAGTCATAGAATGGAGGTGTGTTAAGTCATAGAATTCAGAAGTGTGAAGTCCGAATGGAGGTATGTGAAGTCAGAATGGAGATGTGTGAAGTCATAGAATGAGGTGTGTGAAGTCATAGAATGGTGGTGTGTGCAGTCACAGAATGGAGGTGTGTGAAGTCAAGGATAGAGGTGTGTGAATTCAGAATGGAGGTGTCTGAAGAGAGAATGGCGGAGTGTGAAGTCACGGAATGGAGGTGTCTGAAGTCATAGAATGGAGGTGTGTGAAGTCATAGAATGGAGGTGTGCGAAGTCATAGAAAGGAGGTGTGTGGAGTCACAGCGTGTAGGTGTGTGAAGTCACAAAAAGGAGATGTGTGAAGTCATATTATGGAGGTGTGTGAAGTCACAAAATGGAGGTTTGTGAAGTCAAAATGGAGCAGTGTGAAGTCATAGAATGGACGTGTGTGAATTCATAGAATGGAGGTCTGTGAAGTCCTAGAATGGAGTTGTGTGAAATCATAGAATGGAGTTGTGTGAAGTCATAGAATGGAGGTATGTGAAGTCATAGAATGGAGGTGTGTCAAGTCAGAGAACGGAGGTGTGTGAAGTCAGAATGGAGGTGTGTGACGTCAGAATGGTTGTGTGTAAAGTCATAGAATGGAGGTGTGAGCAGTCACAGAATGGAGGTGTGTGAGGTCAGAATGGTTGGGTGAGAAGTCATAGAATGGAGGTGTGTGAAGTCAGAATGGAGGTGTGTGAAGTCAGAATGGAGGTGTGAGAACTCAGAATGGTGGTGTTTGAAGTAACAGAATGGAGACGTGTGAAGTCATAGAATGGAGGTGTGTGAAGTCATAGAATGGAGGTGTGTGAAGTCACAATGGAGGTGTGGGAAGTCAGAGAATGGAGTTGTGTGAAGTCAGAATGGAGGTGTGTGAAGTCACAGAATGAAGGTGTGTGAAGTCACAGAATGGAGGTGTGTGCAGGCACAGAATGGAGGTTTGTGAAATCACAGAATGGAGATGTGTGAAGTCAGAATGGAGGTGTGTGAAGTCACAGAATGAAGGTGTGTGAAGTCACAGAATGGAGGTGTGTGAAGTCACAGAATGGAGGTATGTGAAGTCACAGAATGGAGGTGTATGACGTCACAGAATGGAGGTGTGTGACCTCACAGAATGGAGGTGTGTAAAGTCACAATGGAGGTGTTTGTAGTCACAGAATGGAGGTGTGTGAAGTCAGAATGGAGGTGTGTGAAGTCATAGAATAGAGATGTGTGAAGTCACAGAAAGGAGGTGTGTGAAGTCAGAGAATGGAGGTGTGTGAAGTCATAGAACGGAGGTGTGGGAAGTCATAGAAAGGCGGTGTGTGAAGTCATAGAATGGAGGTGTGTGAGGTCACAGAAGGGAGGTTTGTGAACTCAGAATGGAGGTGTGTGAAGTCATAATGCAGATGTGTGAAGTCACAGAATGGATAAGTGTGAAGACAGAATGGAGGTGTGTGTAGTCACAGAACGGAGGTATGTTACGTCATAGTATGGAGGTTTTGAAGTAAGAATGGAGTTGTGTGAAGTCACAGAATGGAGGTAAGTGAAGTCACAGAGGGGGTGTGTGTAATCATAGAATGGAGGTTTGTGAAGTCAGAGAATGGAGGTGTGTGAAGACACAGATTAGAGGTGAGTGAAGTCACAGTATGGAATTGTGTGACGTCCTAGAATGGAGGTGTGTGAAGTACTAAAATGGAGATGTGTGACGTCACAGAATGCAGTTGTGTGAAGTCACAGAATGGAGGTTTGTGAAGTTAAAATGGAGGTGTGTGAAGTCATAGAATGGAGGAGTGTGCAGTCACAGAATGGAGGTGTGTGAAGTCAAAATGGAGGTGTGTAAAGTCACAGAATGGAGGTGTGTGAAGTCAGAGAATGGAGGTGTGTGAAGTCATAGAATGGAGAAGTGTGAAGTCACAGAATGGTAGTATGTGAACTCAGAATGGAGGTGTGTGAAGTCAAGGAATGGAGGTGTGTGAAGTCATAGAATGGACGTGTGTGAACTCATAGAATGGAGGTGTGTGAAGTCACAATGGAGGTGTGTGAACTTAGAATGGAGGTGTGTGAATTCACAGAATGGGGGTATGTGAAGTCATATAATGGAGGTGTGTGAAGTCACAGAATGGAGTTGTGTGAAGTCATAGAATGGAGGTGTGTGAAGTCATAGAATGGAGTTGTGTGAAGTCACAGAATGGAGGTGTGTGAACTCAGAATGGAGGTGGGTAAAGTCACAGAATGGAGGTGTGTGAAGTCATAGAATGGAGGTGTGTGAAGTCACAATGGAGGTGTGTGAAGTCAGAATGGAGGTGTGTGACATCAGAATGGAGGTGTGTGAAGTCTCATTATGGAGGTGTGTGAAGTCAACGATTGGAAGTGTGTGAAATCTCAGAATGGAGGAGTGTGAAGTCAAACTGGATTTGTGTGCTATAACAATGGAGGAGTATGAAGTCACAGAATGGAGGTGTGTGAAGTCATAGAATGGAGAAGTGTGAAGTCTGAATGGAGAAATGTGAAGTCAGAATGGAGATGTGTGTAGTCACAGAATGAGGTGTGTGACGTCATAGAATGGAGAAGTGTGAAGTCCGAATGCAGGAATGTGAAGTCAGAATGGAGGTGTTTGAAGTCACAGAATGGAGATGTGTGAAGTTATAGAATGGAGGTGTGTGAAGTCATAGAATGTAGGTGGGTGAAGTCACAATGGAGGTGTGTGAAGTCACAGAATGGAGTTGTGTGATGTCAGAATGGAGGTGTGTGAAGTCACTTAACGGAGGTGTAGGAAGTCAGAGAACGGAGGTGTGTGAAGTCATAGAATGGAGGTGTGTGAAGTCAAAGAGGAGGTGTGTGAAGTCATAATGGAGGTGAGTGAAGTCACAGAATGGAGGTGTGTGAAGTCACAGAATGGAGGTGTGTGAAGTAAAAAGGGAGGTGTGTGAAGTCATAGAATGGGGTGTGTGAAGTCACAGAAAGGAGGGTGTGAAGTCACATAATGGAGGTGTATGAAGTCACAGATAGGAGGTGTGTGAAATCTTAGAATGGAGGTGTGTGAAGTCAAAATGGAGGTGTGTGCTCTAACAATGGAGGAGTATGAAGTCACAGAATGGAGGTGTGTGAAGTCATAGAATGGAGAAGTGTTAAGTCTGAATGGAGGTGTGTGAACTCAGAATGGAGGTGGGTGAACTCACAGAATAGAGGTGTGTGAAGTCAGAGAATGGAGGTGTGTGAAGTCAAAATGATAGTGTGTGAAGTCATAGAATGGGGTGTGTGAAGTCACAGAATGGAGGTGTGTGAAGTCACAGAATGGAGGTGTATGAAGTCACAGATTGGATGTGTGTGAAATCATAGAATGGATGTGTGTGATGTCAGAATGGAGGGGTGTGAAGTCAAAATGGAGGTGTGTGAAATGAGAATGGAGGTGTGTGAAGTCACAGAATGGAGGTGTGTGAACTCAGAATGGAGGTTTTTGAAGTCACAGAATGGAGATGTGTGAAATCATAGAATGGAGGTGTGTGAAGTCATAGAATGGAGGTGTGTGAAGTCACAATGGAGGTGTGTGAAGTCACAGAATGGAGTTGTGTGATGTCAGAATGGAGGAGGATGAAGTCACAGAATGAAGGTGTGTGAAGTCACAGAATGGTGGTGTGTGAAGTCACAGAATGGAGGTGTGTGAAGTCAAAATGGAAGTGTGTGAAGTCATAGATGGGGTGTGTGAAGTCACAGAATGGAGGTGTGTGAAGTCACAGAATTGAGGTGTATGAAGTCACAGATTGGAGGTGTGTGAAATCATAGAATCGAGGTGTGTGAAGTAAAAATGGAGGTGTGTGCTGTCACAATGGAGGAGTATGAAGTCACACAATGCAGGTGTATGAAGTCATAGAATTTAGAAATGTGAAGTCCAAATGGATGTATGTGAAGTCAGAATTTAGATGTGTGAAGTCACAGAATGAGGTGTGTGAAGTCATAGAATGGTGGTGTGTGCAGTCACAGAATGGAGGTGTGTGAAGTCAAGGATAGAGGTGTGTGAATTCAGAATGGAGGTGTGTGAAGAGACAATGGGGGTGTGTGAAGTCACGGAATGGAGGTGTCTGAAGTCATAGAATGGAGGTGTGTGAAGTCATAGAATGGAGGTGTGCGAAGTCATAGAAAGGAGGTGTGTGGAGTCACAGCATGTAGTTGTGTGAAGTCACAAAAAGGAGATGTGTGAAGTCATATTATGGAGGTGTGTGAAGTCACAGAATGGAGGTGTGTGAAGTCAAAATGGAGGTGTGTGAAGTCATAGAATGTACGTGTGTGAATTCATAGAATGGAGGTATGTGAAGTCCTAGAATGGAGTTGTGTGCAATCATAGAATGGAGGTGTGTGAAGTCATAGAATGGAGGTGTGTGAAGTCATAGAATGGAGGTGTGTCAAGTCGCAGAACGGAGGTGTGTGAAGTCAGAATGGAGGTGTGTGAAGTCAGAATGGAGGTGTGTAAAGTCATAGAATGTAGGTGTGAGAAGTTACAGAATGGAGGTGTGTGACGTCAGAATGAAGGGGTGAGAAGTCATAGAATGGAGGTGTGTGAATTCAGAATGGAGGTGTGTGAAGTCAGAATGGAGGTGTGTGAAATCAGAATGGAGGTGTGTGAAGTCACAGAATGGAGGTGGGTGAACTCAGAATGGAGGTGTTTGAAGTCACAGAATGGAGACGTGTGAAGTCATAGAATGAAGGTGTGTGAAGTCATAGAATGGAGGTGTGTGAAGTCACAATGGAGGTGTGGGAAGTCAGAGAATGCAGTTGTGTGAAGTCAGAATGAAGGTGTGTGAAGTCACAGAATGAAGGTGTGTGAAGTCACAGAATGGAGGTGTGTGAAGTTCTCAGAGGCTTGAAGTGGAACTCTGACCAGGTGAGTCTAAGAAACAATATGAAGCTAAAGCTTCTTTTGGTATCACAAGAGTAATAAGTCAGTCTCGCTTTTCTCCTCCCCTTCCCTCTACCTCTCTCTAACTCTCTGTCCTGGTGGTTCTATCCATGCATAGGGTCCTGCTCACATCTAAGGTGTGAGCTGCAGAGAGGTCAGGTGCTAAAATGTGCTAGGGATCATGCCTGGGGAAACCGGGATGCCAGGCTGGTGCTAGCAATCTCGGGGAGAGGGAGATGGTGGAGTCGTGTGCAGAGGCCCAAGAGGTGTTAGCTTCTACATGTTAAGACCCAAGTTCTCAGACTCATGTCTGGTGTAATGTAGACTGGGCCACAGGGCTCTGGACAGTCGAGGCAGTGCAGTGACAGCTTGGCTGAGGGTGAGCCTGGGTCAGGAGGCTGAGGCCCAGTGGCACCTTCTTGGGCACAAAGGGTCACAGGGAAGGGCTGTCGGCATGACATGACAAGTTAACAAGCCACCTGAGACCTTCTGGAATGTCAGTGTTGGCGTGTTACCAGGCTGAAGAGGTCTAACTAGACAGAGAGCACAGGAGAAGTCTTCCTCTCAGCAAGAAGGATGGTGTTAGCCCTGATGATGAGCAGAGAGGGGTCACAGGGGGCTGAGGTAAGGCCATCCTGGGGCACAATGGAATTGCCATCACTGAAAGAAGGAACACGTCTTTCTCCAGCACAGGTGGAAGTAACAACCACGAGGATTTCATTGCTCTGCTCTCACCCTCCTTAACCATCAGCACGAAGAGAGCCCTAGCACAGACTCCCAGAGCCTCTCACAACCACTTCTGGGATAATGATGGTGCCAAGCCTAGCTCTCCTCTCCTCCAGCCTCTAGCTCAGCCTCCTCAAGTCCCTTTTTTCGGAGGAACATGCAGATCGCCTAAACACTGCCAACAGTGGTTCAAGTGGCAGGACTGGACTACACACCAAAATGTAAATGCTTTGAGGCAAAGCATACACAATCCCTCCCTGATGGCTCAAAAGTGATTCAGCCCCCAGCCTTTCCTCTGTCTACAGTACTTCACAGGCCTCCCCCATTGCTACTGAAACCTTATTTCCTACTGGAAAATGGGCTTTCCCAGGACCTCACCTAGATGAGGGCTGCAATTAGGTGCCACTCACTCATGCCTGTAATCCAACTTCTCAGTAATCACACTGCTGAGACTCCAGTAGCTTGTGAGGGAAATGAAATGGTGTGGTGGTGCAGTCCTAATAAAGTAGCCATCTTGTGTACTTGTGTCATGCTAAGCTCCCCTGTGCACCCCCCAGTGAACCAAACCGGCTCAGAGAGGTGCCAAGTATTCCAAGACTCGGCCAGGAGTGGCTGATCAGGCCTGGGTTTGGGGGGGGAACACTCACTTTTTCAAGAGAATTTCCAGCAACTGCTCCATTGTCCCCCACTGTCTGAAATTGTGCAGGAAATTTCCCACATAAAAGAGATCACCTTTCTGATAGGCAGCGATCAGCTTTATCAGCAACATCTCCAATAAGCCTTCCTCCAGGATCCATATGTTACAAGGCTCATTCAGAGTGTGAGGTGACTCATCGTCACACTATGGTGGCAAAAAAAATGATCATTCAAACATAGAAATGGGAGCACACTTCACACTGAGGAATTGGGATGGAGTAGATTTACAATGACACAAACTGTCATCTCAGTATAGACACTTGAAAGCACATAAGAAGGTTGTAGTTTGTGAGGAGGATGATGGGGTCAAATAGGTTTGCTCTCAGGAATATACCTCGTCTGAGTTGCCCTGGTGTTTCCTGGCTTTCTTCCTAGAGAAATGTCTAATATACTGGATTAGTGGCTTGGCAATATATCTTGGCATCTATATCTTCGAGTGAGGCATCTGTATCTCTCATGCCTGAGACCCGAGTCTCCTGACCTTTGCCAGCAGCACAGCAACATCTTTCTTGTTCCTGAGCCACAGGATAAGTGAGCTGGCTTTAGCTGGTTTTCAGTTACAGTGGCTTAGTTACCAGGGTTCCATATTCTATTACATAGTGAGAGAGGTAGGGTCACCTTTCAGGGCCTAATGACCAAAGCTACTTGCTCACAGAAGACCTCCACAAAGACATACTGGAGGCTGAATCTCCCCTCCCACCTCACAATATACATGTGGATGTAGTAAACAGCACACCTTCTTTGTCCAATTTCAATTCTTTAACTAGGCCTAGGTACTAGCCTGGTCTCAGGCTCTTAGGTAAGATCCAAGCTTAACTGTCACTATTCCCCTCATCCTTCACAAGCCATTTTGCTTCACAGTGCCTTCTCAGCCTGCATTTTGCCCCTTGTGGAATTTTTTTTATTTTTGCTAGTCCTGGGACTTGACCTCAGAGCCTGAGCATTGTTCTTGGGCTTTCTTTAGGCTATAGCTCTCCCACCGAGCCACAGCACCACGTTTTCTATGTATGTGATACTGAGTAATCAAACCTGAGACATTTTGCATGTAGCCAAACACACAGAAGTATTGATGTCTTTTAAATATTCTCTAGTTTTAAATTTATAATTACTTCTCTCTTTCATTTCCATTTTTCCCTTCCCTCCTTCCTCCCATACTTTCCTTTTTTACCTTCCTTCCTTCCTTCGGGGCCTTGAACTCAAGACCTGGAGCTGTTTCTTAGTTTTCTTTGCTCAAGGTAGCACTCTAGCTCTTGAGCCACAGATCTACTTCAATCTTTGTTCTTGCTGTAAACTGGAAGTAAGAGTCTCATGCATTTTTCCCCTGCTGGGTTGGTTTTAAACCACATTCTCAGATCTTAGGTTCCTGAGTATGCCTATGATTACAAGCATTATCAAATTATGACAAATTGCTTATTTCTTTTTAAACATATTTTGTTCTTTCAGGTGAGCCACCAGCCACTCATGCAAAAGCATTGCAGCATCCCAGCATTCCTCTTGTCTCCAGTCTTATTCCATCTCACAGTGGCCATCTAAAATAATCTTCAGCATGTCTGAAGTCCCAAGGAACATTCTCAATGCCATGAGAAGCCCCCTTAAGCTCTGCCTCAGATATGACCAGCCCCAATCCTACTTCCACGTGAGCATCTCTTTGGGAGAAATCTCCTGAGCACACCATCTTCTTTTCCTCACCATTCAAATTTCATCTTTGGAGTCATTTCTCCCAGACAAGAGGACCATGACCCATGGTTCAAAAGCAGCTTCAGCTTCATACTCCGAGCCATCAACATCCCCCTCTCCCCTGCCAGACACGTGAATTCAAGGACAATGTTTCCACTACCCCTGAGTATTAACAACATAGGCTATAATATGCAAATGTTTTAACTTGTACAGTGCACTAAATTAATTTTACTAAATAGAATAAACATGTGGCATCAAGCTTCAGAATCTTTGCACCTGATATTTTAGTGGATAACAGACCCACCCACATTTCTGTAGCCAACAGTTGTCTCTCTCATCCTTGGATTTTTTTTGCCAGTCCTGGAGCTTGAACTTAAGGCCTGAGCACTGTCCTTGGACTTTCTCAAGACCAGAACTCTACTGCTTGAGCCACCACACCACTTCCAGGTTTTTCTATGTATGTGGTACTAAGGAATTGAACTCGGGTCATTGTGCATGTTAGGAAAGCACTCTAACACTAGGTTAAACTACAAGACACATCCCTTGGATTTCCATAATCACCTTCTAACTAGCTGCTGTTCCTCATATTTTCCATGTTAATAATTTTTTTGGAGGGGGTCATGGGGCTTGATCATGGCTTGGGCCCTGTCCTTGAGCTTTTCAGCTCAAGGCTATCGCCCTACCCTAGGCCGGGGGGTTGTCCCTGAGGTCTTCAGCTCAAGGTACTACCCTTGAGCTAAGCCCCACTTCCCGTTTTCTAGAGGTTAAATGAGGATACAATTCTCAAGTTCTTATGTGCTTGGGCCAGCTTTGAACCTTGAACCTCAAATCTCAGCCTCCTGAGTAGCTAGCATTACAGGAGTGACCCACTGTTCCCGGCCATGCTTCTAATTTTTTAACTACTGTAAGTTTAACAAATCTATGTCTTAGTTGTGCTTTGGTACAGAATTCTGAAGGGAGCTTGTTAAAGGAATAATTAGTGGTGATAGAAAGATATTCATCCTCCTGTTAACTTCACCTCCAGAACAATGAGAAAACATCGGTTCTTCATATGATGAACACTGGTGTTTTATTAAAACTCATTCAGCAGAACAGAAGAAAAAGGTAAGAGTCACTAAGTCACATATAATTCATCATCAGTGAGTAATTTAATATAAAGGAAGCACTGAAGTCATTTTGGAGTTACTCATCCAAAACCAAATACTTAATACTCTTGCCTTTACCCACCAAAGAAACCAGAAGTAGAGCTGGGGCTCAAGTGGCAAGCATTAGAATGGAGCAGAGATGCTTAAGGAGTGCTTATGGTTGAAGTTCAAGCTAAATGACTTGTGTACACACACACACACACACACACACACACACATACACACACACACACACACACACACACACACACACAAAATATATCCTCAAAAGTCTGTCCTTACATGTTTTCTGAATAGTTCTCAAATAACTTGAGGCAAAAGGTGATGAGAAACATTTTCCTATTGTGCAAATTTTCACCTTCCATTCAAAAATTGAATTTGAAACAGTAAGGCATTTGTGTTTTAATGCATGGACCACACACACAGCAGACTTTATGGGAGAAGTGGAGAAACTGATGCTCTCAGGTCCTTGGCTTAAATTGTGACAGTCTTCCCCATTCACCACTCCTCAGACCATCGTGGGGATTACCTTAGTCCAGTCTCAATGGGCCAGAGCTCTTATTACTGAGTTAATAAAATTAACTTCATAAACCATTCTTTATTATAAAAGCCACAAGTCAACAACTAAACTCTTTTAATTACTTGTAATGCCTGAATTAATGCCCATCGTTTGTGTCCACTTCCTTTGGATAATATTCAGGGACTTCACCAATAAACACAATGACAAATGTTGGCTCAGTAAGTGCCCAAGGCTGAAGAGTCATTTCCATTATATCTAGCTTACTTCTGCCATGCAACATTTCTCTGTAAAGTTTACAAGTTTGTTTCCCTCTCCTTCTCTCTCTCCCTCCCTCTCTCTCTGTAAAGTTTAGTAGTTTTTTTGTCTCTGTCTCTCTCTCTCGTGATAATCGTCAGGCTTGAACTCAGGGCCTGAGCTTCTTTTGCTCAATGTTAGCACTCTACCACTTGAACCACAGTGCTGCTTCTGGCTTGCTCTTTTTATGTAGTATTGAGGAATCTATCCCAGGTCTTCATCCTTGCTAGGTAAGCACTCTACCACTAAGCCACACAGTCAGCTCTTAGAGATTTCTGACAAAGGTTTCCATTTCAAGTAGTTTGTTGGCAATAAGAGTTTCAAAGACTTTTTTGCTTAGGATGGCTTCAAAACATGATCCTCAGACCTCCGCCTAGGATTTACAAGCATGAGTTATAATATGTATTTTTGTTATTTTTAAGTAGTTGTACAAAGGAGTTGCCATTGAACAAAACTGTTTATGAGTATATCTCGCTCAATGTCACCTCTTAACATTTTTTTAATTTTCATATTTTATTTTTTATTAAAGAATTTAACATTGATTTTTACATCATATTTTAAATGACAAGTTTAACAAACAAGTGTTCAAGGAAGGAATCTCTATTTACAATCACTAGGACTTAGTATTTAGAACTTAATCAAAATTAGGCTAAGTGTTTGTATGTTAATTTATGAAATAAACATTATGTTTATAGAGTCATAGGTTTTATGTCTATATAGTTATGTTTATATTTCCATTACCATGTCCATAGCTTTGGGTATGCAGTTATTGAGTCCTTGCTATTGTACTCTTTGGATTTAATAGCCACATACTAAGGATACCATGTGCCAGAAGTATGGGGATGGGAGTTAGGCCTAGTGGTAGAGTGCTTGCCTAGCATGCACAAAGACCCAAGTTTGATTCCTTGGCACCAGAAGTGGTGCTGAGGCTCAAGTGGTAGAGCTCTAGCCTTGAGAAAGTCCAAGGACAGTGCTCAGGGCCTGAGCTAAAGCCCATTACTGGCCAAAAAAAAAAGAAAAGCCAGAAGTAGAACTGTGGCTCAAGTGGTACCTAGGACCAGCACACACAATATATATATATATATACACACATATATATATACACGCATATATGTATATATGTATGTATATACTATTATATTTTGTATATATTATATCATATATAAAATATAAAACACATTTATGTAAATAACATGGGTGTACAGGTATCTTTGTTATTATTGTGGCTTACGTTCCTTTGAATATGGGTTTAGGAGTGATATCGCTGGATTATGTGGCAGTTCTATTTTGAGTTTTTTGAGGACCCTCCATACTGTGTCTCAAGTAGGTGTTGACTATGATCCTGAAAAAAATCAGTGAATTTGTTCATTTGTTGTTCTGTAATATATTTAGAATAGGTTCAGAATTGCTTTGCACAATACCTTCAGAAGAAACAGTTGTATTAAAGAGTACTCGGATTTGTTTACTTCTTTCTCTATCCTCAAACTACTCAACTAATACTCAGATATGATGTCTATATATTACTTGGATTAATATTTTGTTTTCTCCTTCATTGTGTTTAGGATAGTCACTTAAAATATACTTGATTGATTTTCTGTAGTTTGTTTCAGCTTTTTTTCACTCTTCTTGTCATCATTAATTTTTTTAAAAATATATCAATATTAACATGTCCTCTTGAGTCAAGATGCACTAGTAGGAACACAGAGAAGTGTGAGTGGATCCTTTGTTCCTTTTGCCCATTCTTCACAATCATGCAAATAACTAGATTCATCATGTTCTCATTTATCTGTTCTGCATTTTTTATTTACAATAAACGTTGAACCATAAAAAAAATCCCTTTCATTTTATTCGTAGGATTCTCTCCTGTGGGTGTTTAGTGATAAATACTGAGTTGTGCCTTCTGGGTTAAAGACTGAACATATGCTACATTCATTAAGGGCCTTAACTTGAGTTGGTTCTACAAGCTGAGTTTTCTTCCACAGACTAAAAAGTCTTTCCCATTTATTACACTGCTAAGGCTTCTCATGTGTGTGAACTCTCTTATGCTTCCTGAGGGGTGAATACTGCATGAGGGACTTTCCACTTTGGTTACATTCCTAAGGTTCTTCATATGTGTGAATTCTGCTATGCCTCCTGAGATGTGACTTCCACCTGAAGGTCTTACCACATTTGTTGCACTCATAAGGTATCTATCCTGTGTGTGTTCTCTGATGCAAAGTGAGGGAAGACTTCCATCTGAAAGACTTTCCACATTGGTTACATTCATAAGGTTTCGCACCTATGTATATTTTCTGATGAACATGTAGTTTTGTCTTCCTGTTGAAAGACTTTCGGCATTCACTACATTCATAAAGTTTCTCTCCTGTGTGAGTTCTATTATGCCCATCAAGAGGTGACTTCCACCTGAAGGTCTTTCCACATTTGTTGCAATCATAAGGTTTCTCTCCTGTGTGTGTTCTTTGATGAACAGAAAGAGATGACTGAAAGCTGAAAGACTTCCACATTTGTTACATTTATAAGGTTTCTCTCCTGTGTGAATTGTGTATGTTTGTTTAGGTCTGACTTCTGTGTGAAGGACTTTCCACATCTGTTACAGGCATAAGGTTTTTCTCCTGTGTGTCTTCTCTGATGAACACAGATTCCTGCCTTCCGGTTGAAATACTTTCCACATCTGTTACATTCATAAGGTTTCTCTCCTGTGAGTGTTCTCTGGTGCAAAGTGAGGGATGACTTCTGTCTGAAAGACTTCTGACATTTATTGCATTCATAAAATTTCTCTTCTGTGTGAGTTCTGTGAGGCCTGCTGAGAGCTGACTTCTGGGCAGAAATTTTATTACGTTCCTCATATTCATAAGGTTTCTCATCAGTTAGAGATCCAGGATGGAACGTCAGGTCTGACTTCTCAGAAATTGAATTTTCACACTTGATGTACTCATCAGATATCTCAGGATATTTTCTCTGAGGTATTGTAAGGTACATTTCATTACTGAAACATTTCTCACATTCACTACTTGCAACTGCTAATTCACAAACAGATTCATGTGAACTTTCCTGGCAGGTCTTAAACACATTCTCCATTACTTGGACATCTAAAATGAGTCATAGGAAAAAAGACACAAACATACATGAGATACAAATATTCCTTAATGTAAAGGTAAGGATTTTACTTTCCCATCCTAAGTGTTAGATATTTTAAAATATAAAAGTGGAAAATGATTTGTGAGAAATATATGTGTTTCTCCCGAACATATTAATAAAATGACATTTTACAAGGATGAATAATGCTTTTCTGTGTTTTAGTTTTCTTTTTATATCACAGGAAATATTTATTCAAATTACCCAACTATGTATTGCTACAGTTTTAGGCTAAGTACTGCCTATAGTATAACTGCAGCTGTTTTTTTCAAATATTGTTTTGTTTATACATTGGGGAATAGCTGCCTTTCTTTTATTTTGAGAAATAATTTATGTATTGTGCTGATTTGCTTCTTTTTTCCTTTTCTTTCTTTCTTTTTTTTTTCCTGTGGTTCATAGGCCTGGGCTCTGACCCTGAACTCTTCAGTGGAAGGCTACAGTCCCTATTCTTGAGCTACAGCCCCACTTCCTGTTTTCTAGAGGTTAACTGGAGATAAGAGTCTCAGGTCCTTTTGTGCCCAGGCTGGCTTTGCACCTTGATCCTCAGTTCCTGAGTAGAAGCTAGGATTATCTTACCCAGTTCTTCTTCTGCTTTGCTTCTTAACCATTAAGTGAGGAACAGGAATCTTTTCTAGATTCAGAGGCCACAAGAGTGGTTTATGTGTCTGTTTACCTTTCATCTAAGCAAGAATGGTTCTTGAGAGGAAGGATTTACACGTATATCCCTTCAGTTATAACGTCTCTCTAAAATCTCAATTTAGGTATTTGTGCGAATTTTGAAATTTATTTCTTTCCATTTGAAGTCTCATCAACATTCCTATTCTGACACTCCTGTCCCTCAGAACCATGGAAGACCAGAAATACTCCAGCTCATTGTCTATTTAATTTTCTTCTCTAGACTAAAACTTCGTTGTGTCTTTTTCCTTCCAGTCCTGGGCTTGAACTAAGGATATGACCACTGTCCTTGGGTTTTCTCAAGGCTAAAACCTTACCAATTACTTCTGGCTTTTTCTATGTATGTGGTACCAAGTAATCGAACCCATGTCTTTGTGCATGCTAGGCAAGCAGTATACCACTAGGCTCAACTCCTGGCTGGAAAGATCTGCTTCTGAATACCAGTCTCTGCCTGCCACACAAAAGCCATTATCCTTACCAGAGAATAAAGCCCTGACTTACTCCTTGTTGCCTCATACCTGTAGTCTTAGTTTCAAAGAAAATGAAATCTCATTTCTACATTTCCTTCCTTCTTTCTTTCTTGTTTTGTCAGTTATGGGACTTGAACTCTGGACCTGGGTGTTGTCCCTGAGCTCAAGGCTACTGCCGTACCTCTTTAACCTCAGGCACATTTCCCATTTTCTACTGGTTCATTAGAGAGAAGAGTCTAAGGTCCTTTTGTGATTGGTCTGGCTTTGAGCCTTGATCCACAGATCTCAGCCTCCTAAGTAGCTAGGATTACAGGTGTGAGCACCCGGGTCCCGGCTTTCTCATTTTATTTTGCTTCACAGTGAGGTCCACACAGAATCCTAGCTTTAACTCTACTGCCACATAGAATTCATTATTTCACCATATGATTCTTGGGGCTGGGAGTTTGGCTTAGCATGCCCAAAGACCTGGTTTGCTTCCTTGGTACCACATACAAAGAAAAAAGCCAGAGGTGGTGCTATGGCTCAAGTGGTAGAGACCTAACCTTGAGAAAACCCAAGGACCGTGCTCAGGCCCTGAGCCCAAGCCCAGAACTGGGAAAAGAAAATGATTCTTGATTCATTCACAAAGAATTCCATAGGTTCCACACAGAATGTAGGGTAACTTAGAACATTATTGCTCAGAACATCACAACATCACAGCATGTACTTACCAACAGGCTCCCACATCAATATGAAGATGTATTAAGTCACCTGTGATATTCTTGTCAGAGGAATTTCCTATCCATGGTTCTGCGCATTGCTCTAGCTTGACGATCAATACAGGTTTGGGAATACATGGCCCTGTAAATTGGAAACAGTGGAGAATTATTGCTTATGCTGCGTCATCATTGCTGTAAGATCTCAGACCTACCACTCACAAGGTAACATTAAATCTTTTTTCTCATTTCTCACTGGCTCCAAGGTTGACTTTTCCCCAGTTCTGGATTCATTTTGTATGGCATAAAATTAGCTCTCTTGCTCAAGGCTAGAAAAATACCAGTTTGAGTCCCAGCTCCACTAACATGCATGGGTCTTCATGCATGCTAGGCAAGCACTCAACCAAAAGGCCAAATTCTAGGCCCTCCACTAACATTTTTGAGGGGTTAATTGAAGTCATAGAGTTTCATGGGAACTTTTCTGCCATTGCTGTCTTCAAATTAGAATTCTCAGATTTCTTCCTTCTGATTGTTTTAAGATTACAGGCATGGAATTTTGCACCTCGTGCCAGGTTTCCATTATAAACTCACTGTTTAGTGACTTGTAGATCCTATTTCCAATAATGATATGTATTATGTTCTGGATTGTTTATCCACTTAGAATTACTGTGTAAGTTTGGAATGTGATCTCCATTAGTGGGAACCAATTTAGAACTTTTGTCAAAGTGCTGATTAGGTATCCTGAAGAATGAGAAAACAATTACCTTAGGTTTTTTTTTTAGAAAAAAATGATACTTCTCAGGGCCTAGAATCTTACATTTAAATAGCATTGAAAGTTTGATAAATATTCATGTATCTACAGAATACCAAGGCACTTGACCTTGCAAGTTAATTTGACTTTTGCTCACCTAATGACACCAGGTTGCTGTAGGTCTCCAGCATTACATCTCCGTACAGGGTCTTCTGAGCAATGTCCAGATCCTGCCACTCCTCCCAGCTGAAATCCACAGCTACATCATCAAAAGACACCAGTTTCTGTAATGGCACATGTCCATCAAGTAATTATACATGAGTTATGAGAACACCATGTCTGGAATTTTATTCTTCTACATGAATGCTTTAAACTTACATAAAATATTGACCTGAAGGGCTTAGGGACGGTGCCTAGGCCCAGAGTTCAAGTGCCATGACCCACAAAAAAAAAAGCAAGCCAGGTCGTGGTGGCTCACCCCTGTCATCCTAGCTACTCAGGAGACTGAGATCTGAGGACCATGGTTCAAAGCCAGCCTGGCACAAAATTCCATGAGACTCATTTCCAATTACCCACCAGAAAATGCCTAATGGCTTGTGGCATACCGTGGTAGAGCAATTGTTGTACCAACAAAAGCAAGGCTGAGGGAGTAGATTTAGGTTATAAATGGAATTATTCCATTAAAAAGAAACTACATTATACGATGGCATATGCTGGTACTGTGAGAATATTGCAAAATCTTAGGGTATCAAGTAATAATACAGTGAAGTACATCCAGAATGTTAATTTCCTATGTCTGGCATAATAATCACTTGGGGAAGAGACTTTTTTTTTCTTTTTTTCTTTTTTTGTGGGTTGTAGGGCTTGAGCTCTGGGCCTGGGCACTGTTCCTGAACTCTTCAGCTCAAGGCTATCACCCTACCTATGAAGCCACAGTGCCACGTCCCATATTCTAGTGGTTAACTATAGATGAGAGTCTCACAGACTTTTTAATGGCCCGGCTGCCTTTGAACCAAATCTTTAGATATCAGCCTGATATCTGAGTAGCTAGGATTACAGGTATAAGTCACTGCATCTGGCAAGAAATTTATTTCTTGCTGTTTTATACTACTACAACTGTACATTTTACTTTTTCAAAAAGACTGAGGATGACCTTTGTTCTGTACATAATGGGAAGTGGCTAAAGGGGTAGAGTGGTAGGGAGCTGTGAGCTAAAGAACTGAGGGGCAATACCCAGGGTAGGGCAATAGCCTTAAACTAAAGAGCTCACGGGCCAAAGTCCAAGCCCCATGATTTCCCTGCTCCCTCACAAAAAAAGGAAAAAAATTGAAGATTGGAGAGGCTTTTCTAAAAAGAATATATGCAAATAGTGGTTCAAAATGTAGAGAAGTTCAATATTAACAGTCATGAGAAAAATTAAAATTACAATGAAATCACTACATTAAATATGTTAATATAAACATAGTTTTATACAAAAAGAACCACACTCATACAGACACAGACACAGACACACACAGACACAGACATACACACACACAAAACCAACTTTCAAAGTCTAACTCTTACTGGGAAGGTTGTGAGAAGAAAGAGAACTTTGATATATTTCTGCAAGGAATATAAAACAATCAAAAATTGCGTGGAGAGTGCTAAAAAAGGACTAAATATAGAATTACCTAGTAATGTGGTCCTACACTTCTATTTCTAGATTTATACCCAATGGAAGAGAAAGCAGAGACTAAAACAAATATGTGGAGAATCACTTCACAACTATTCATAATAACCAAAAGATAGAAGTATGCAAAACAGTGCATTAAAAAGGAAGAACATTTCAAAATATTTTACAGATGAATCTTGAATACAGTAAACAAAATAAAATACAGTACTCATAAAGGAACAGCTAGGGTATGTTTTCCCTTCCAGAGCTTCCAAGGATCAAAAAACCCATAGAGCCAAAAACCATGATGGATCCAGAGAACGGAGTAGAGAGGAACAAGAGCTGTACATTTAATGATTATAAGTGGAAGATGTAAATTGCTGTAGATGGACAGAAGAAAGAGCGAAATATACCCTAAACAATAGTTAATGTAGCCACACAGGATGGGACACACCTATACTCCCTGATCTTGGGAAACTCAAGAAGGATTTCTAGCCAACCTAGACTACATGGAAAGATCTATCATCAAAAGGAATGTGGAGGGGCTGGGAGTTTGGCATAGTTGTAGAGTGCTTGTATGAAGACCAGGGTTCAATTCCTTGGTACCATATACATAGAAAAAGCCAGAAGTGGTGCTGTGGCTCAAGGAGTATATCACTAGGCTTGAGGAAAGCTGAAGGACAGTGCTCAGATCAAGTTCCACCCAAAGGGCTGGTTTAAAAAACAAAACAAAACAAAAAAAACCAGAAAGCTGGGCATAGTGGGCGTGGTGGCTCACTTCTATAATCCTAGCTACTCAGGAGGCTGAGATCTGAGGATCAGCTACTCAGGAGACTGAGATCTGAGGATCAAGGTTTAAAGCCATCCTGGCACAAAAAGAACTGAGACTCATCTCTAATTTACCTTTAGAAAATGGGAAGTGGGGCTGGGCTCTAGGGTAAGGTGGTAGCCTGGAGCTGAAGAGCTCAGGGACAGTGCCACCCTGAGTTCAAGCTCTATGACCCACAAAAAAAACACAAAAAACAAAAAAGAATATGGAAAAATCTGGATTCTGTGAACTTTGTCAGGCATATAAATGTCTTTTTTCCTGTTGAAATAACAAATTAAGTGATTGGAAGCATTTTTAAAGTTTTTACCTAGAAATGTACAAAACAAATGGAGTTAATAACAAACATGGATGGACAAAAGATACAAATTATTATAATATGTGTATCCTGCTTTTAGTTTTTGTATCTTTTCACTGATTCCTGTTCAAAGGAGTCACATATTCCTGAGTCATTTCTCCCAGTCGATATATGCCACACATGATAGCTTGTACTGAACTTGTTGAGAAATCAAAAGCAATTACTAAGGAAATGTCTGTTAGATTTTGCCAACAGTGATATTTCAAATATAAATCCCTACTCACTGTATTATTTAGTATCAATGACAGCATCTAACTTACACTGGCAGTGGATGAGAATCTTCAAAAGTAGTGAAAAGCAAAAACAAAACTACACTACCACATTCAATGAGGTTAGACCACATAAAGGCAATACAATCAGGAGTGTGCTTGCTTAGCATACACGAAAACCTGGGCTGAACTCCTTCATACTACTTGCATAGAAATAGCTGGAAATGGTTCTGTGGCTCAAGTGGTAGAGCTCTAGCCTTAAGAAAACCAAAGAACACTGCTCAGGCCCTGAGTTCAAGCCCAGGATTGACTAAATAAATAAATAAATTTCTTGTAGGGAGCCCTGAATTTGAGCTGAAGGTAAAAAAATTCTGAGAGGTTGGAATTCCACCCTGACAACACTCTGAGAGCTGCCCAAGGAAGGGTTAAAACAGACAAATCTGGAGAGGGTTAAGAGACCCTTCCCAACCCTCTTCACCATCCTGAGTGCTGCAAAAGCTGGGAACTGAACCTTGGATGCTGTAGATTTTTGTTTTTTGCCAATCCTTGGTCTTGAACTCATGGCCTAAGCACTATTCTTGGGCATTCCTCAAGGCAGGCAATCTTCCACATGAGCCAGAGCACATTTTCTGGCTTTTTCTTTTTATGTTTTTGTGGGTCCTGGGGATTGAACTCGGAGCCTGGGTGCTGTCCCTGAGCTCTTCAACTCAAGTCTTCTGCCCTATCCCTTGAGTCACAGACCACTTCCCATTTTCTATTGATTGATTGGAGATAAGAGCCTCACAGTTTTTAGTGCCCAGGCTGGCATTGAACCGTGATCCTCAGTTCTCATCCTCCTGAGTACCTAGGATTATAAGTGTGAGCCTCTGTGCTTGGCAATTCGGGCTTTCTCAGTGTATGTAGTCCTGAGGAATTCAACCTGGGTGTTCGTGCATACTAGGCAAGCACTCTACCACTAGGCCACACTCATGGCCCTGCTGTTGGCCTTTAAGGCTAGGTGAGGTGAAGTTCACATCTGGACATTCTCTGGGCTCTATTTTACAGACTCAAAAGAGTAAGTGAACAAGTGCCTCTCCCAAACTCTTTTTTGGCTCTGATTGTAGTATTAATACAGATGCTTTATTTTTTACATGTATTCATGGTAACCTTCCCTATGTGAAGTCAAGCAAATATACTTGCTTTAGTGTACTCAAGTGCCAGTGAGGCTTAGAACCCCTGGCCTCCCCTCCCCCATATCCCCGTGTCTCTGTCTGTTTATGTCTTTGTATTTTTCTAATTTTCTTTGGCACTGGAATCTTCTAGAATGAGTGTATGCTAGGCAAGCACTTTACCACAAGCCCAAACTTCTGGACCCGCATAAAGCTTTCATATGGGAGCAGAATCACTTTTTTCATATATTTTTATTGTAATTAATAGAAGGGTTACATTATGTTCGCTAGATGAAAGGTGCGTTACTTCACATATATTGATACCCTTTCTCATGTCTTGGTCCCCATTTCCTTCCCCCTCACCCCCACCCCTCATCTTGTTTTCCCCCCTTCCCTATTCAATTTCAAATAACAAAATACGCATATATGCAATATATCAGATAACAAAGTGAAATACTGTAACAATATGAGATAACCAAGGTACAGCAAAAGAGATGAGAGATAACATAGTACATTAAGAACAACAATCACGCACTGTATGGCTTTTGTTTCTATATCCTAGAGTTCCTTTCATTTAGTATCATACGAGAGCAGAATTTTTTATGTTTCAAATAACACCTTAAACTCTTCACCTAGGACCAATCCACACTCCATTAATTGGTAGGCATTATAAAAGCAATTCATTTCTAGGTTAAACATGTAAAGAACCCTGGACATCCTCCTGGAGATACAGCACTTAATAACCATACAACATAAAATATCCCAACCAAACAGCCAAGGATGAAAAATATAGGATTTTTTTTATTTGTTTTGCTTCATAGTCAATCATGGGACTTGAACTCCAGCCCTGAGTTCATCAGCTGAATGCTACCACCGTACCCCTGGTTTTGAGTACTGTTCTTGAGCTCTTCAGCTCAAGGATACCACCCTACCCTTGAGTCAAGCCTCATTTTCCATTTTCTAGAGACTAATTGTAGATAAGAGTCTCAAGGTCCTTTTGTACCCTGGCTGGCTTTGAACCAAGATCCTCAGATTTCTCAGCCTCCTTAGTAGTTTTGATTACAGGCATGAACTACTGCACCTGGCTTATTTCAGGTTGTTTTATTAGAAATAGAATCTGTATTTAGAAGTCAGTATTGTGGGCCAGGGGTTTGGCTTAGTGGTAGAGTGCTTGCCTGGCAGGCACAAAGACCCAGGTTTCATTCTTCAGTAACACAGATAGAAAAAGCCAGAAGTGGTTCTGTGGCACAAATGGTAGAGCTATAGGCTTGAGAAAGTCCAAGGACAGTACTCAAACCCTCAGTTCAAGCTGCAGGACTGGCAAAAAAAAAGTCGGTATTGTAACTGGGCTTTGGTGGCTCTTGGTTCTAATCTTACCTACTCAGAGGTATGAGATCTGAGGATCAAAGTTAGCTGGAACAGGAACGTCTGAGAGACTCAATTCTTCAATAAGTAATCACAAATAGCTAGAAGAGGAGATGTGGTTTAAATGATACTGCATTAGTCCTGAACAAACATGGTCAGTACCCAGACTACACCATGAGCTCAAGAATGAGGAGTAGCACACAAAAAAGTGCATTGTATTGTATTTAAATTATATATATTTATTGCTATTATTATAATTGCCAGTCTTGGCGATTGGATTCAGGGCCTGAGCACTTTGGGCATTCCTCAAAGCCACCTTTCTACCACTTGAGCCACAGCAACAATTCTGGCTTTTTCTGTGTATGTGGTACCGAGGAATCGAATTCAGGTCTTCATGAATGCTAGGCAAGCATTCTACCCCTAGGCTATCCTTCTGACCCTAAATTATATTTTATCAATTGTTTTAGAATCCAAGTTTAGTCAGTCTCATTTGAAGTGATGTAAACCAGGCTCATAATTCTAATGGATAAATTGTAATTTGTCAAGAACGGAAGAATAAAGTGGAAAAGGTCCCTGCACTCAAACCCATGACTTTATGTCCTGGCTAATAATTATTCTCTGGTGAATTCCTCAGGCCAGCTCATTTTCTTTCCTCAAAGTTGTTCTAAACCTTCAAACATCACCAAGTGATAGTGTTGAAGAAGAGTACCACGTGGGAAGCAGAACCAATTATTGTTCAAGGCAAGGAAAGCTAGAAACATCTTCCTTTTCCTGTGCTTTTTTACCTCCACTGTGTATGTCTTGTCAGAGTTGGTCAAGTCTGTCCTTTAAGGAGGGAGACTCCTGTTCATAGGGTAACCTCCTTCAAACGTTGCCACACTCCCTTCCAAAAAACATAGGACCAGCACACACTACTCCAATTTCCCAATGTAAAACTGTCTCTAGACACAAGGTTGTGTATGAGCACATGTGAACACAAGCAAGCAATGCTAAGAAGGATAACATGGATGTAGCAGAGCATAAACTCCTCTAGGCCGGGTGATTGGCCTAGTGGTAGAGTGCTTCCCTAGCATGCACAAAGACCTGGGTTCAATTCCTCGGTACCACATATGTAGCAAAAAACCAGGAGTGGTGCTGTGGCTCAAGTGTTAGAGCCCTAGCCTTGAGAAAATCCAGGGACAGTGCTCAAGCCCTGAGCCCAAGCCCAGGACTGGGAAAAAAAACCCAAGAAGGATAACATGGGAGTAGCAGAGCAGAAAATCCTCTAGGAGAAACAAATCTTCCCCCCCCAAAGTAATCATAATAAGACTCAAGGCAGGCACACACACTTCACAATTTTCCTACAATTTTAAAGGGCTTATCTTACAGCTAGGCAAAGTAAATAAGAAGGTCACATGTTATCAGCAGAATCACTCAGTCATGGAGCATAAATTCATAGCTCCTGTTCTCCCAGTCTAGAAAACCACCCAACATGCTCTAGGAGCTTCAGGAGCCAGTTTCTGCCATCTGAAGGCAGGTAGGCTAAGGCTAATAGCAGCAAAAACTCATGAATCACACACAACTCCTCCACATCAGACTGAAGGAACAAATGGAAGGTAAGCGCTGGTCCTGAGCCCAGTTCGTGGTTCATACCTGACATTGGTTGTGCAGCTTGAGATCCCTTCAAGTCACAGCTTCCAAGGTCCACTGAAGACGTCCTGGACACTTGGCTTGGAGCTCAGACCTACAGAAGGGAAAACTACTTCAGATTGCTTCCAGCAGCGAGGCAAAGGGAGAGAAACCAGGTCTTGCAAACTGAGAAAAACAACAGTGGCGATAGATCCCCCTACCCACCATCCCCCCCAAAAAGGAAAAATAAAAACCCAGTACATTTAAAGGATTTGCACTCCAAAGGAGACTACAATTCCCACAATGTGCTAGGATGTAGGCTTGTTATAGAGGTTAAACCAGTGCCATTCCCTAGGCCTAGGAGTGCGCGGATGCCTGGGGATATTTCTCTGGCAGCTGCGGGAGCTAAGTTGAGTTAGCTCTTAAAAAACCTCTGTTTGCCTCCTGAAACTCTGTGAGACAAACTAGAAAATGGAAAGGTTCAGGAGCATTAATTGAGTTGATATATTAATTTTTATTTCTAATAATGTAATTGAGGTTATAAGTCTGCGTTGTTTTTATTTATTTGTTTATTTATTGAACTTCTCCACCCTCTCACTTTTGGTATTTTAAATCCTAGCTACTCAGAAGGCTGAGATCTGAGGATCATGTTTCAAAGCCACCCTGGGCACAAAAGGACCTGATGCTCTTATCTCCAATTAATCTCTAGAAAACAGAAAATGGGGCTTGACTGAAGGGTATAGCAGTTGCATTGTGTTGAAGAACTCAGGGACTGTGTCCAGGCTGAGTTCAAGCCCCAGGATCCTCCCTTTGCCCCACAAAGATATTTCACATGACAGGGGTGGTGGCTCACATGTATAATTCTAGCTACCCATGAGTGAAATTGAGATATGAGGATCACAGTTCAATGTCAGCCTTGGCATGGAAATCCATGAGACTCTTATCTCTTTTTAACCACTAGAAAACTGGAAGTGGTACTGTATCTCAAAGTGGTGAAGCACAAGCCTGGAGTTGAAAAGCTCAGGGACAGCATCCAGACCCACAGTTCAAGCCCCATGACCAAAGGGAGGAAGAAGAAAAAAAGTATTTGCAGCAACTAAACTAAATTTCTCATTTTTTTTCCACTGCTCTCATGTACACTTAACGTCCAATCACAGGATTGGAGGAAGGAAGATGGCGCCGAGACAAGAGGGATGCTGCCTAGATTTCCCTGACAAAAAGAGAGAATCAGGGAGTCCCACGAGCCAACTACCTGAAGAAATCCACAACAACAAACTCAAAAAGCAATGGAGAAGGACTCAACCCGGAAAAGAAATCCAGATAAAGCTCACATCCAACTTTCTCAAAGAATTCGGAATGCGAGGACCCCTCCCCCACCTCTCGCCCAAAGGTGCTGAAAGCCGCGAAAAGCGGCAGCTGGCACTGGACCAAGCCGCGAAAAGCGGCTTGAGCGGGTGCCGGATCCACGCGGGGAAAGCGGCGGTGGGCACCGGCTCTAATCCACGAAAAGCGGCGGCAGTGGAGGGTGCCAGGCTGGGAGCCCAACGGCTGCAGAAATCAGCACAGAACTGGGCCAGCGAACGGCGGAAGCAGCAGAACCCAGACGCGGAACCAGAACAGCAAGCAGTGGAACCCAGACGCAGAACACAGGCGGTGGCGGAGACCCGAGGGGAGTGAAAGACTCCCCACCACCATGGAGCACCCGCAGACGTACGCAGAGGCGTGAGTAATACAGCGTGTCCCCAAACACATCGGGAAAGCAGAGCGGGTGCCAAGCAATAGAACTTAACTCAGACCCCTCCACCCCGCCCGAGAAAGACTGGCGGGAGCATGGGGGCAAGGAATTTAGAATCCTGTCCCTTCCCTCAACAGCCCCCTCCCTCAGGTCATTGACTGGAGATTGAAAGGTGGACTACCCATAAGACCCAGCACCCCAACAAGGGAGGCAGGGCTGTCCCAACTCCCACCCGCTCAACGGGCTCAATCCCCAGCACTCTGAATGGAGACTCACAAGCGGGCGGACCCTAAGACTCAGCACCCCGCCAGGGAAGGCGGAGCTGTCCCAACTCCCACCGGCCCACCAGGCTCCTCTCCCAGGCCACTGGATCTGGTGAGTGGAGGGCGTTGGGACCCTGCCTTACAACAGTGGGTAGAGGGTGCGGGTAAATAGAAGTCTGCATCTGCCCCCCCTCAATTCTTGAGCGGGGCATCCTCCAGCTGGGAATCCTGAGCAAGACACCACCGAGGGCCCCACCCCCACAGTCAAAGACTCTGACAAAGCAGTGTAAACACAGCAGGGATCTGAAGGGCCGACCAGCAGCCAAGCTCCCCTTCTGAGAACCAAACAGGCGTGGCTCCGCCCTGGGAGCCCATGTCCCCAGCTGGGCCCCGCCCCTGGGAACAGAGGGGTCTCCTGCTGGTCCTGCTGAGAGCCCCTGAAACTCTCAATCCCCAGATCCTTGGCTTAAGGCCGCCCCTGGAAGCAGCACAGGAAAACGTCCGCCAACCACGCTCAGACGGAAGCTCGCAGATCCATCCCATGGTCCACTCTGTGGCCACTGGTTGGGCTAAGAGCTAGTCGCGCAGCAACCCATAAGTTTTATTCTAATACTTCCCAAACTTTGTACTCAAATACGCTACCTACTTACCCCCTGACCTCTCTCATTCTATTTTTCTATCTCTGGAGCTCTGCTCCTCTTTCAATCCTTATACTGCATGGATGTACACTTGATGGCTGTTGAGCAACACTGTATATGTAGGTGTTTAATTATTCTCTAGGCTCAGAGGGACTTAAAGACAATAGAGATTGGATTGAGAGGCTTATTGCTTTGGATATAAATCGCTTATCAGTGAATTATTAGACTAGTCGGTAACTGCACAAAAAGAAAGAGTGATAACACCAATCAAAACTTGTGAACATCTAGAGTCTGCCAGCTACAGAGGTCTAGGTTGGTTATATCTGAGAAACTATCATCGTCTTTAGTATTAATGTTGCTCCCATTTTCAAATGGGCAGAACAAGAAATTCAAGAAAAATGTCAAATCAAGAAACAACATCCCCCACCCCCCCACCCAATGTAAACAGCCAACGGAACAGTCACTGGCAAACCTAGAGGAGAGTCTTCAAAGTGCTATACAAAGGCAATTGATAAACATCATTAATGAAAAATGTGAAAATATAAAGAAAGAGATAAGGGAGGAAACCATAGCTAAACAAAAGGAACCCATAAACAAGGTGATAAGTGAAAAAGAAGAAGCCATAAAGGAAGCCATAATAAAGGTTTTTCAAAGAAAGATGGATTAATTCATAGAATCCACAAATAAAAAGGTGACCGAACTCCAGCAAATTTTCAAAGAAAGTAAAGCTACTGAGCTAACCATTCAAATGGAAATCAAGGAGCTAAAGAAATCCATACATGATCTAAAAGAAGAGATGCAAGGCATCAAAAATGAGCAATTATTAGCAAGGGAGATGAAAAATAAAGTAGATAGCTTTGATAGCACGTTAGATAACGCAGAGGAGAGAATTTCCGGGGCTGAAGATAATTTAGTTATTATAGAGAAAGAACAGAAAATGAGTCAATCCAAATCTAGGAAAAATGAGAGAGCGCTTCAGGAGGTCCAAGATACAATTAGGAAGCCTAATTTAAGGCTAATGGTATTGAGCAGGGCGTGGAGAAAGAGGTCAATGGTATTGGAAATGTACTTCAGGCAATCATCTCAGAGAATTTCCCAAATATCCAGAAGGGCAGACCCATCCAGATACAAGAAGCTTTTAGAACCCCAAACAGACCAGACCAGAAAAGAACATCCCACCGCCACATCGTAATCCGAACTGGATCAATAGAAACCAAAAAAAAGGATCCTAAAGGCAGCCTGGGAAAAGGGTTCGGTAACCTATAAAGGAAAACCAATCAGAATCACCCCAGATTACTCAGCAGAGACCATGCAAGCAAGAAGTGACTGGAAGCATATATGTCATGCCCTTAAGTCAAATAACTACCAACCAAGAATCCTGTACCCAGCTAAGCTCTCATTCATAACTGAGGGAACAATAAAAACATTCCATTCCAGGGAAACGCTGCAACAATATGTCGAAACAAAACCAACACTACAGAGAATTCTGAAAGATGTTTGATACATAGAAAACCAAAATAAATGCAATATAGGGAAAGAAATGGCACCTAAACAGCATACCATCTAAGGACCACAAGAACTGTCAAGACACAGGCCCAAAAAAAGCTTTTAAAAATGGTAGGACCTAATAAATATCTCTCAATCCTAACTCTCAATATCAATGGACTTAACTCTCCAATGAAACGGCATAGGCTGTCTAGTTGGATCAAAAAGCAAGAGCCATCGTTCTGCTGTCTTCAAGAGACACATCTTACCCAAAAAAACAAACATCTTTTGAAAGTGAGAGGTTGGAATAAACTCTATCAAGCTAACGGCCCCCATAAACAGGCTGGAGTTGCCATCCTCATATCAGATAAAATAGACTTCAAACCAAAATTAGCAAGAAAAGACAAAGAAGGTTACTGCATACTACTAAAGGGATCTTTCCTCCAGGAAGACATAACGATCCTAAATATTTACACACCCAATCCCGGAGCTCCAAACTTCATCAACCAAACTTTACTTACAGTGAAACCATACATACATTGAAATACAGTGATTGTCGGTGACTTTAACACACCACTCTCACCTATGGACAGATCAACAAGGCAAAAACTCAACAGAGAAACCTTAGAACTGAACAACTATATAGACCAACTAGATCTAACAGACATCTGCAGAATATTCCACCCAGCAACAACACAATATACGTTTTTCTCAGCAGCACATTGAACATTTTCCAAAATAGATCACATCTTAGGCCATAAAACAAACCTGGACAGATTCAGAAACACTGAAATTATTCCATGCACACTCTCAGGCCACAAAGGCATCAAAATGGAACTGAACACACATCTCCACCAATGAAAACCCTGTAACTCATGGAGACTGAACAACACATTGTTGAATCACCAATGGGTCATCGAAGAGATCAGAACAGAAATCCAAGAGTTTATGAAATTTAACAGTAAGGAGCACACAAAATACCAACTCCTTTGGGACACAGCAAAGGCAGTACTCAGACGAAAATTTATAGTGCTGAGTGCCTACAACAACAAGTTGGAAAAATTGCAAACCAACAAGTTAATGTCTCACCTTAAGCTCCTGGGAAAAGAGCAACAAACCAACCCTAATCCCAGTAGAAGAAAGCAAATAATTAAAATCAAAGCAGAATTAAATGATTTGGAATCCAAAAAAACTATAGAAAGAATCAACAAAAGAAGGAGTTGGTTCTTTGAAAGAATTAACAAAATTGACAAGCCCTTAGCAAATCTTACCAAAAAAAGAAGAGAGCACATCGAAATAAACAAAATCGCAGATGAAAATGGTAACATCACGACAGAAATTACCAAGATTCAGAATATCATGAGGGAATACTTCTCAAACCTTTATGCCAACAAATTTGAGAATCTAGATGAAATGGATGAATTCCTATCCAATATTAACATACCCACACTGAACCAAGAAGAACCAAGCCAACTCAACAGGCCTATTTCAAGCTCTGAAATAGAAATGGCAATTAGAGAAATTCCACCTAAGAAAAGCCCAGGGCCAGATGGATTCACAGCTGAATTCTATAAGGTCTTCAAAGCAGAGCTCACACCAATACTCCTCAAGCTCTTCAACGAAACTGAAAATGAAGGTTCCTTACCAAACTCATTCTATGAATCCAGTATAAGCCTCACCCCCAAACCGGACAGAGATTCATCAAAGAAAGAGAACTATAGACCTATTTCTTTGATGAACATCGGTGCAAAACTTCTCAACAAAATACTGGCCAACCGTCTACAACAACTCATCAAAAAAATTATACACTATGATCAAACTGGATTCATCAGAGGGAGCAAAGCTGGTTCAACATACGCAAATCAATTAATATAATTCTACACATCAACAGGAGCAAGGACAAAAATCACATGATTGTCTCAATAGACGCAGAAAAGGCATTTGACAAGATCCAACACCCTTTTATGTTAAAAGCTCTGGAGAAACTAGGAATCCATGGAACATTCCTCAATGTAATAAAGGCTGTGTATGAGAAACCTACTGCTAGTATTACACTTAATAGTGAAAATCTAAAGCCATTCCCTCTAAAATCAGGAACGAGACAAGGATGCCCACTCTCTCCACTCCTCTTTAACATAGTACTAGAATTCCTAGCCAGTGCAATAAGGCAAGAAGCAAGCATAAAGGGGATCCAAGTAGGGAAAGAGGAAATAAAACTATCCCTCTTTGCAGATGACATGATTCTGTATTTAAAGAATCCTATAGACTCTACTCCCAAGCTCCTTGAGCTGATTCAAAGCTTTGGAAGAGTAGCAGGCTATAAAATCAACCCTCAAAAATCAACTGCCTTCCTTTATGCCAACAGTGAGAGGAACGAGGCAATAATCAGGAAAGAAACTCCTTTCACAATAGCCTCAAAGAAAATAAAGTACCTAGGAATTAGCTTAACTAAGAATGTAAAGGACCTTTTTGATGAAAACTTTAAAACCCTAAAAAAGGAAATTAAAGCAGAACTAAGGAAATGGAAAAACCTCCCATGCTCCTGGATTGGAAGAATCAACATTGTGAAAATGAAAATCTTGCCAAGAGCTATCTACAAATTCAATGCAATACCCACCAACATCCTAATGTCATTCTTTAAAGAAATAGAAGAGGCAATCCAAAATTTCATATGGAATAATAAAAGACCCCGTATAGCAAAAACACTTCTTAGCAGAAACAACAGCGCTGGAGGAATTTCAATTCCAAACTTCAGACTCTATTACAGAGCTATAATTCTCAAAACAGCTTGGTACTGGCACAGGAACAGGCCTGAAGACCAATGGAATAGTTCTGAGGACCCAGATATTAAACCACAGACCTATGGCCACCTAATCTTTGACAAGGGAGCCAAAAAAATAGAATGGAAGAAACGCAGCCTCTTCAACAAATTGTGCTGGCAGAACTGGTTAAGCACCTGCAGAAAACTAAAGCTGGATCCTTCTTTGTCACCTTGCACAAGAATTAACTCCAAATGGATCAAAGACCTGGAGGTAAAAGCTGACACACTGAAAACTTTACAGGAAGGAATAGGAGATACACTAGGCCTCCTTGGCACAGGTCGAAACTTTCTTAATAAGGACCAAGAATCACAACAAATCAGAGAAAGGCTGGATAAGTGGGATTGCATTAAACTGCAGAGCTTTTGTATGGCAAAGGACATAGCTAGTAAACTAATCAGGAAGCCTACAGAGTGGGAGAAGATCTTTACCAACCAAACAACGGACAAAGGCCTCATATCTAAAATATATCAACAACTCAAAAAATTGCATCACTCCAAAACTAACCTCCAAAGTAACAACCATCCCATTAAAAAATGGGCCAAAGCCTTAAAGAGAGTCTTCTCTGAAGAAGAAACAAAAATGGCCTATAGACACATGAAGAAATGCTCAACATCTCTGGTCATAAAAGAAATGCAAATCAAAACAACTCTAAGATTCCACCTCACTCCAGTTAGAATGGCCATGATCAGGTAAACGAATAACAACAGATGCTGGAGGGGATGTGGCCAGGAGGGATCACTACTACACTGTTGGTGGGAGTGCAAACTGGTTCAACCACTATGGAAAGCAGTGTGGCAGTGCCTCAAAAGGCTAAACATAGAACTCCCCTATGACTCAGCAATTCCACTACTTGGCATTTACCCAACCACCCAGAAACAAGGACATACTAAACCCACTAACACAACAATGTTCATTTCAGCACTATTCACCATAGCAAAGATATTGAACTAACCTAGATGTCCCTCAGTTGATGAGTGGATCAACAAGTTGTGGTATTTGTACACAATGGAATTCTATGCTGCTGTCAGAAAGAATGACATCGACCCATTTGTTAGGAAATGGAAAGACTTAGAAAAAATCATATTAAGTGAAGTAAGCCAGACTCAAAGAACTTAGGCTCAATGGTTTCCCTCAGTTGTCATAATCAGTAGAAATCTTGGGCTCTACTAGCAGAGATTTGCAATAGAGCAAAATCTTGATACATAAGGCCATATAATGTGAAGCTAGTTGAAAGGACCTCCAGGACATTGAAACAAAAGCCATATAATGAATGATTGTTGTCCTTAATGTACTATGTTTTCTCTCATCTCCTTAGCTGTCCCTTGGTTATCTCATATTGCTATAGTATCTCACTTTGTTATCTGATATATTGAATTTATTTGTATTTGGATATTTGAAATTTGATAGGGAAGGGGGGAAAACCAAGACGGGAGGGGGGTGTGGGGGAGGGGGGGAGGGAAATGGGTACCAAGACATGTGAAAGGATAGCAATGTATGTGAATTAATGCACCTTCTATCTGGCAAATATCATGTAAACCTTCTACTAATTACAATAAAAAAATTTAAAGAAAAACAAAAGAAAACAAAAAATAAGTAAAATCACAGGATTGTTAAGTAGACATAAGGCACAATCCTTGTGTCAATTAAGATTTCTCAAAATCTAACAATGAATTTCTTACACACTCAAAAAATCCATATATAAAATTTTAAGGAGTTTTTAGTGACTAATTTTTGAATTCTGCCTTTCCTCTCAGGTATTTTTTTTTGTTTTGTGCTGTTGTGTTTTCTTGTTGTATTGTTTTGTGCTGTTGGTGTTGTGGCTTTAACTCAGAGCTTGGGCACTGATTGTGAGCACAGCTCACAGAGTGTTAATTTCTTCAGCTAACTACTGAAAAGTTTCCTTACAGGTGTTTCTTAGAGCATGGTACATCACCACCATCAACTCCATTGCTCTTCAAGGGGACCTCAGACTTGGCTTCCCAGACCTTATCCATTAGCCTGTCAAAAAGATACTTTGTCTTCCTCCATTATATGTGATATCCCATGCTTTGCTCTTAAAGATTTATTGTGATGTTACACACAACATGATTGGAAGGAGAGTAGGGAATTTTCATGCCTGCTATTCAGTCATCCAGGGTATGGTTTCTGCCTATTTAGTGGACTTAAGCTATTCCTCATGAAAATGGAGATTGTAGGGCATATTTGGATGTATAGAATTCAACTTGAGAGCACCTAAAATAATATAAAGGAAAATAACAAAATGCGTTTTTGGAAAAGTACATTCCTCAGTAGCAAGGAGGTAAGATCAGGTAAAAACTGGGGTGCTTCCAAGACTAGCTGTGCAGTCTAGTTTTCATTGTCCAATGTTACATTATTTATACATTTATTTCTCAAAGTTTTATTTCTTATTCCAATATAAATAGAATTGACTCCATGCATTATTTTTAACTTGTTCATTGCTCACATATGCTCAATTATTACTATTATTATTACTATTATTATTCTTTTTTCCAGTCCTGGGTTTGGGCTCAGGGCATGAGGACTGTCCTTGGGTTTTCTCAAGCTCTACCATTTGAGCCACAGCAACACTTCTGGCTTTTTTCTATGTATGTGGAACAAAAGAATCGATCCTGGGTCTTCATGCATGCTAGGCAAGCATTCTACCACTAGGCCAAACCCCCAGCCCCAATTATTTTTTATATAAATATTATATCCTGTAACTTCACTGAAGTTATTGATTATAATAATAGTGTAGGGAAGAAAGACCACCAGAAGATGGCATGGGAGAAAGATCAGACTGGAAGTTTTTAGGAAGGACATAGACAGGCTCCAATTCCAGGGATTGGACACCCCATCTCTGCCTCTTCTGACCAGGAGAGGTCCTTGATGGCCTCAGTTTCCTAGTCTTTACAAATGAAGCAGATGCCTGCACCTCCTTCCCAGGTACTATGGAGAATTAAGCAGATGATAACTAAGGCAGAGTAGGGGCTCTATATGTGGAATCTCACCTTCAGCACCAGCCAAGGACTGGATTAAAAAATTCAGTTTCACCTCCTTTCTCTTAGGAGGTTCCCATATACCTAGCAGCTTCCATTTACTCAACTCTTAGATAGAACCAGTTCTTTCCTTCCCACTCCTCCCTCTCTTTATGTCAGTCATGGACTTGAACACAGGGTCTGGTCCCTGTCCTTGAGCTTTCTTTATCAAGGCTACCTCTCTAACACTTTGAGCCACACAGCTTTACCTCTGGATTTCTGAATAGAATTACAGTTGTGAGCCACTGAAGTCCAGATCTTTCTCCATCCACTTTCTACTTTTCCATCCTCTTTTTTTTCCTTCCTTCTTCCATCACTCCCTCTCTCCCTCACTGGCTCCCCCTTTTATTTCTTTCTTTTTTTGCCAGTCCTTGGCTTGAGCTCAGGGGCTGAGCACTGTCCTTGGACTTTCTCAAGGCTAGAGCTCTACCACTTGAGCCTCAGCACTTCTTCTGACTGTTTTCCATGTATGGGGTACCAAGGAATCGAACCCGGGTCTTCGTGCATGCTAGACAAGCACTCTACCACTAGGCCAAACTCCCGGCCCCTCCCCCTTTTATTTCTTTGTCTTTTATTATTTTTTTGTTGGTCGTGGCCTTGAACTCGGCCTGGTCAATGAGCTCTGCAGCTCAAGGTTACTGCTCTGCCCTGTGTGAATCCCCACTTCCCATTTTCTAGAGTTTAACTGGAGAAAAAAAGTCTCAGATTCTTTGGTGCCTGGGATGCCTTTGAACCCTGATCTTTAGATCTCAGACTCCTGAGTAGCTAGAATTACAGGTGTGAGCCAGGGCACCCAGCTGAGATTAATATTTTTAAATTTTCTCTTCCATAGAGATTTCTACTTAGTACAACACATTTTATTAAAAAGCCTGGCTCTTTCTATCATTTTGTGCTAGCACTAGGGCATGAAATAAGGGCCTGGATGCTATTCCTGAGCTTCTTTGCTCAAGACTGGAGTCTGGAATTCTACCACTGAGTCACAGCTTCACTTCTAGGACTTGAACTCAGGACTGCTGACTCAGTGACTTGAACCCAGGTATTTTTACTCAAGGCTAGTGCTTTACCATTTGAGCCACAGCTCCACTTCTGAATTTTTGGTGGCTAATTAGACACAACTGTCCATAGACTTTTCTGCTCAGGCTGGCTATAATTGGTGATCCTCAGTTCTTAGCCTCATGTGTAGCTAGGATTACAGGCATGAGCCATTCCTGGGTCTTGAACTCACGACCTGGGCTCTTTGGTCACAGTGTCACTTTCAGTTTTTTCTGTTTTTGTTATACTGGGAAACTGAACCCAGGGCTTCAGGTATGCTAGGCAAGCACTCTATCACTAAGACACATTCCCAGCCCAGTCTATTAACAGAAAAAATAAAACCTATATAGAGAGCTAAAAACAGAAGATATGGCTCACATGGTTCCAATTGTAAGCCAAAAAAGCCAATCAAAAATATGAACTAAGGAACCGGGAGTCTGGCCTAGTGGTAGAGTGCCCAGGTCCCACTTCAGGCATCAGCACTGGCATTAAAAAAAAAACAGTCAGTGTGGTAGTTCCCATTTGTAATCCTAGGTACTCACAAGGCTGAGATCTGAGCATCTAGGTTCTCAGCCAGCCCAGGCTGAGGACTTGAGATTCTTATCTCCAATTAATCTCTAGAAAATGGGATGTGGGGCTTGGCTCAAGGGTAGAAGGGTAGTCTTGATCTGAAGAGCTCAAGGACAGCACCCAGGCTAGCTCAAGCCCCATGCCCCCCCCCAAAAAAGAAAGAATTGCCGGCCACTGTGGCTCACATCTGTAATCCTTGCTACTCAGAAGGCTGAGATCTGAGGATCAAAGTTCAAGGCCAGCCAAGGCACTAATGGCTCTAATCTCCATTAATCATAGTCTACAGATAGAGAAATTAAGGTCTAGAGGCAGACATGGCTGATGATGAACACACTCAGCAAATCAACAGCAGAGCTGAGGATACAGTCCTAGCATCCAGACCACAGAAGGAAAGAGATTCAAGAAAGAAACACACACACAATATGTAGAGAGGAGAAAGGTTAGGGTGGCTATCAAGATTTGAACCTTGGGTTGAGGAAAGAAGTGTTCTAATGTTCTTCAGTTTCATAACAGTAAATATCTACCATAAAGCTGGGTGTGGGGGCTAACGCCTGTAATCCTAAATACTCAGGAGGTGGAGATCTGAGGATGGAGGTTTAAAGCCACCCTTGGGCACAGACTGTGAGACTCTTATCTCTAATTAAGCAATAGAAAACAGGAAGTGGGTCTGTGGCTCCAGGGGTAAGGTGGTAGCCTTGAGTTGAAGAGATCAGGGACAACCCCAGGCCCAGGGGTAGGGTGGTAGTCTTGAGCTGGAGAGCTCAGGGAGAGCGTCCATGCCAGAGTTCAAGCCCCATGACTCACAAAAATATACATACATAAAGATCAAGCTGACTCCTCCTGGCAGTTGGCAACAACTAGGTAGAATTGCTACTCCCCTATTGATTAGCTCTGTGACAAAGAACCCTTGGTACTCAAGATACCAAAACAGATAACAGCCTGATACTGAGGAGAAAAGAAAACCATCAACCTCAAAGTCAGCCTCTTACCTTCAGGACAGCCAATACTCAGTCAAGTCTGACCCTGATACACAACCCCATAAACAAATCTGAAATGTCCCACTATAAAAGCAATTCAAGCATGCCATATAGTTGCCAGAAGATGAGAGATTTGGAGTAATGTGACAGAGCAGATAAATGCTAGTCCAAGCCAGGTGCCAGTGGTTCACACAAGGGACTGAGATCTGAGAATCCTTGTTCTAAGCCTTCGCAGGCAGTTAATGCTGTAAGAATTTTATCTCCAATGAACCACCAAAAGGCCAGAAGTTGGGTGCCAGCCATGAGTGAAAAGACCCACGGTCTGAATACTCATACACACACGAAGGAAGAAAATACTAATTTAGTACAAATGCATGTACATATGTGCACGTTAATGAGTGAGTTTCAAAGAGGCACAATTCTGACCATGATCATGTGATCATGATCAGTTTGTAGTACAAGAAATACCATGTCATGGGGCCAAGAGTTTCGGAAAGTACTTGCCTAGCATGCACAAAGACCAGGATTCAATTCCTCATTACCACATACATAGAAAAAAGCTGACAGTGGTGCTGTGGCTCAAGTGGTAGAGCTCTACCCTTGAGAAATCTCAAGGACAGTGTTCAGGCCCTCAGTTCAATGCCCAGAAGTGGCAACAAAACAAAACAAAACCAACCAAGTCCCATCAGTTCAGAGGAGGGAAGGAAGGCATGGGTCATTCTACTCTCAGGGAACTGGAACTCTGGAACGTTTTGGGGGATCCCTCCACTGGGACACCTCTACTCCTGAAGATTCAAAAATGACAAGTTCGTCAGGAAGCAGAAATTCATCTTTCACTCCATGCAAGGGATCTGAAGCTCCAAGATCACTGCACTCACTCCCCAAGGAATCCACTGGACTCGACAAAGAAATAGTAGGGGGAACGCTGCTGAGGGTGAGGGGAGCAGGTAAATTGTAAAACAGATTGCCTGAGAAGAAATACCAGAATCAGCAGGTGGGGGTGATGGTCGGGAGCAGAGGTGAAGAGGGAACCAGTCCTACCCAAGGCATCACACCCTGTATACAGACATGCAGTCAGGGTGCTTGCCAGAATGAGAATGCTTGAGCAGGTCAGGGGATAGGAGTAGGCAACAGAAAAAAAGAAGACTAAATAAAGTCTGGTAATTCGAAGCTACATTTCTGGATTGGTTATCAAAGGCCCTGGGTTCTAATTCTATCTCTGTCGAGTGGATAAATCTCCGTCCTAGGTGCCTCAGTTTACCCCATCTGGCCTTAATGCTAACAGCAATAATAATGATAATAATAATAATAATAATAATAATAATAATAATAATAATAATAATGGGAAGAAGCACTGACCCTTCCATAGTCGTCTCTGAGTACACAGACTTTGGGAGGTGAAGTAGTAAAACCATTGCTGGGGAGGTGGATGGAGCATCCCTGGCCCCTCTGCCCCAAGTCACACACCTAACTGGCCCTAGTAACCAGTGTGGCCACCATCCCAGTTGGGCTGCTGCTGCAGAGCCCACAGTCGCACTTAAGGCAGGAAAACCAGGGCCACCAGTCCCAGAGCCACCGGCTGCAGAAGCTGATTCTCCTTCTGCCAAGTCAGGGCCCGCCAGACTTGCTTTTTTCTTGCTACATGGTGGAGCTGGTCAGCAGATGTGCAAAGCAGCAATGATGAAAGTAGCAGGAGCCCCAACTCCCAGGCACTTCTGCTACACTTCTGCTGCTCACTTCCAGTGAATTGGACGCTACCACCAACTCCCTGGGGGGGTGGATAAATGCGGAATTACCATGGCCAGGGTCAATGTTGGGCACTGTGGAGTCACTGCGCTCGGGATTCTTTCTTCTCCATTTAGTAAGTTATATATGCTCCTTCTTGTGGAAGGTTCCAGTCTATCTGGATGTGACTTGGGGACTCCAAACATCAGATCTCCCACCTTCTGCGTGGTGATGGTGCATCCCGCTCCTTCCCAGCTGACCCCAGGTGAGAAAGTGCCCTGGTAGGGTTGATAGGGAGGCAATGGGTGCTTGTTGGGCACAGATGAGTATGGTGCTGCTTTTTATGGGACAGCTCCCAGGCCCCGAGTTCAAGCCCCATGAGCGATACACACACACACACACACACACAAAGTAGTCTCATCTTGGCTTTGTTAACTGGGTAGTTAACTCTTAGCCTGTTGAATTTCTTGACTTCTTTGTACAATCTGGATACCAGGTCTTTTACTTATCTATAAGTGCAAAAGCCTCCTCTCAATCTGCAGGGTGTGCCTTTTTTTCATATATTTGTGTTACGTTATATTTACCAGATAGAAGTTGCTTTACTTCACAAACATTCATACCCTTTCTCATGTCTTGGTCCCCATTTCCCTCTCCGACCCTGCCCTTCATCTTGTTTTCCTCCCTTCCGTATCCAACTTCCAATAACCAAACATGCATATATACAATATATCAGATTACCAGGTGAAATACTGACACAATATGAGATAACCAAGGGACAGCAAAAGAGTCGATTAAAGACAGTAGATTAAAGACAACCATCAGAAAGACAATTGGTAGCAGTTTGGCTGCTTGGGTCCTGCTTCACTGTGCCAGCCCTTTCCACAGGGCTTCAGCTGAGGAGCTTCAGGTTTGCTCGCCGCCTCCGCCATCTCTGTCTTCTTCTTGGTCTTAGGACGTGTTTTCCTCCTGTGTGAGTGTGGACTGGAGGGCTCCGAGTTGAAGTGGTGGATCCCCTGGAGGAGGTGGCTCGGCAGATAGGAGACGCATCATTTTCATTAACCAAACTTCTTGAGGCCACATCTGCAGTATCAGTACAAGTGGAAAAGATTGCCCTTAAATGTACAGAAAATGCACACTTCCTTAAGATGTAGAGAGACCTCTTGAAAGAAGGCTATGATTCTCTGAAACCTGACAACTATGAGTATAATTCAACTTCTCATATGGAGTTGCATATGTACCACATATATAGGACAATCTCCAGCATTTCTGTGTACTCAGAATGAAATTTTTCTTTATCTAGACGTTTGTGCAAGCATAATATTGATGTGATTTCTTATGTTAACACAGATGTGTTTATCCTTCCTTTCTGTTCTTTAAAGGTTTTGAGATTCCTTTACAAAAGTGATTTCTCTCAACAGATAACTTTAACAGTGACTTAGTATGACCAGATAATTGTTTTGAAAATGGTGCATGTCAGAAGATCATGTTACAACCCAAGCGATATAACTAAATTTGCCTATGTAATTCAGCTCCCCACTTCTATGAAAAGAGAGACAAGTTTATGACTTCCAAGCCTACAGCAACTGACACTGTCACCTGACACACCCGAATTTTTTGTTGAGTAAAACACTTGGTAAACATGCTGAAAAGCTTCCCCCCTCTTTTTTGTGCATGAAGACTAAGATCATTTTCTTAAAAAAAAGACGTGTGAATCTGAACTAAAGGGAAAAAATTCTCCCAATGGGACTTGAGGTGTGTGTGTGTGTGTGTGTGTGTGTGTGTGTGTGTGTGTGTGTGTGTGTTTTGAAACAGGATCTCACTATGTAGACAAGGCTAGCCTCATAGTGTAGGTTCTCCAGCCTTAGCCTTCATGAGTGCTGGGACTGCAGGTGTATACCACATCCCCAGCAGGGTGAATTGAATTTTGATAACTTTTTGTTGCTGTTGTTGTTCTTGGGGCTTGAACTCTGGGCTTGGGGGATGTCGCTGAGCTCTTCAGTTCAAGGCTTTTGCCCTACCCCTGGAGCCACAGCACTACTTCTGCTTTTCTGGTGGTTAATTGGAGATAAGTCTCTTAGACTTCAATGTCAGGGCTGGCTTTGAACTGTGATCCTCAGAGCTCAGCCTCCTAAGTAGGTAGGATTACAGACATGAGCCACTAGGCCGACTAATGATAACTTTTTGAAATACATAAGTAAATTTTCCCATTGTGTGATGCTTTTTTTTGCCAGTCCTGGGCTTGAGCTCAGGGGCTGAGCACTGTCCTTGGACTTTCTCAAGGCTAGAGGTCTACCACTTGAGCCTCAGCACCACTTCCGGCTTTTTTCTATGTATGTGGTACCGAGGAATCGAACCTGGGTTTATCATGCATGCTAGGCAAGCACTTTAACCACTAGGCCAAACTCCCGGCCTGTATGATGCTTTTTGAAAAAGCGTTTACTTTAGAGAATAAAAGTATGTCTAGAGGGCCGGGAGTTTGACCTAGTGGTAGAGTGCTTGCCTAGCATGCATGAAGACCCGGGTTCGATTCCTCGGTACCACATACATAGCAAAAAGCCGGAAGTGGTGCTGAGGCTCAAGTGGTAGAGTGCTAGCCTTGAGAAAATCCAAGGACAGTGCTCAAGCCCTGAGCCCAAGCCCAGGACTGGAAAAAAAAAGTATGTCTAGAGAAAATATGCCCTTTATCCCCATTTTATTTTCCTCATAGTCATGGGACTTAAACTTGGCCATACTTATAATTCCTGAGCTTTTTTGCTCAAGGCTAGAGCTCTACTATTTGAGCCATAGCTCCACCTTTTTGATAAAATTCGCTTGGACTTTCCTGCCTGGGCTGGCCTTCAATAGAGATCCTGAGATCTCAGCCTCTTGAATTTCTAAGAATACAAGGATGTATAACGCATGCCCAGCTCCCAAATTATTTTTAAGGTTGATTGCCTTCACAGTTAATATTTCTCACATTTGATGTTTTCATGTTTGAATTACATTATCTGTGTTATTGCTTTTTAATAAGTTCAGAAGAGAATTTGTTTCTAATTTGTCAAAGTAAGTGATGTAATGTTTTGTATGATTTGACCTAACTGACCATGTTTCATTTTAACTATCATGTCAAGAGTTATATCAAATATTTATGATTTTGAGCATCTTTGATGTGGTATTTTAAGTCTTTGTAGATCTATTGATGTATAAAAAACTATATTCAAAATCCACACAGTGGAGCTGCAATAGGGGACAAATGGATGGGCAAAGAATAGTTAAGAATGGTTTTATTTAGCAAGTTAGGCCCTAATTCTTGTTTTTTTTTGTTTGTTTTTGGCTAAAAGCCATATATGATATAATTTCTATATCAAAGAAATATTCACTTCAGTATAAGACAAATATTTTTCTTAAATTTTCTTGTATATTCTGAAATCTGTGATTTTTAAAAATGTATAAAAATAAATAATTATCAAAAGTAAAAAAAAAACCAACTACCATCACTCATTATATGGCTCTTGTTTCTATATCCTGGAGGTCCTTTCATTTAGCTTCACTTTATATGGCCATATGTATCTAGGTTTTGTTCTATTGTAAATCTCTGCTAGGATAGCCCAAGGTTTCTACCGATTAGGACAAATGAGCGAAACCATTGAGCCCATTTTCCTTTGAGTCTAGCTTACTTCACTTAATATGATTTTTTTTCTAAGTCTTTCCATTTCCTTACATACGGGGTGATGTCAGTTTTTCTGATAACATCATAGAATTCCGTTATGTAAAAGTACCACATCTTCTTGATCTACTAATAAACAGAGGGGCATCTGGGTTGGTTCCATATCTTTGCTCTACTAGATAGTGTTGCAATGAACATCATTGTGCTAGTGAACTCTTGACCTGGGTGCTCTCCCTGAGCTCCTCAGCTCAAGGCTAGTGCTCCACTAATTTGAGCCATAGCACCACTTCCGGTATTTTAGTGGTTCATAGGCGATAAAAAGTCTCATGGACTTTGCCCAGGCTGGCTTTGAACCATGATCCTCTGATCTCAGCCTCCTGAGTAGCTAGGATTCCACAGATGAGCATTCAGCACTTGGCAGAAAACATTCTTGTGATGTACAAAAAACCCACAACTAATATGTTAACCTTGTTTTAAAATGATTCCTATTGGGTTTCCCAACACAATCTAACTGAAATCTACAGAGTACAAGCAAACAAACCTTGATATCCCTTCTTAATTTTTGTTTTATAAATTTTATGGATCTACATTTTGGTGTGTACTCAGGTTGGTATTTTTTGTTAAGATTTTTTTTGCCAGTCCTGGGCTTGAACTCAGGGCCTGAGCACGGTCCTTAGACTTTCTCAAGGCTAGAGCTCTACCACTTGAGCCACAGCAGCACTTCTGGATTACCTATGTATGTGATAGCAAGGAATCGAACCTGGGTCTTCTTGCATATGGGCAAGCAATCTACCGCTAGGCCAAACACCTGGCCAAGATTATTGAAGTCACATAAAATTTTAATCTTCTGGTGCCTTGGCTGAGGATGGTTTTTTAGGATTGTGCGACTCCTATGAGCAGTTTTTTTTTTATGTTACATCTTTATTTGGTTCTGTATCTCTAGCAGGATGATCAAATTCTTCACATGAATATGTAAGAATGTAAGCATTAGGGAATTCTCAAATCAGGGTTTATATCCTCTTTATTGATGTCCCGTTGGCCAAAGCAGGTCAAATGACACATTGCACGTCATTTCACAAGCAAACACTCAATATTTGAATACTGTCAAATGTTCCACTTGACAACTATTATTATTTTTTCCTGCATTATAACATGGTATTTAAATATGTAAAAAATGAAGTAGACTACAAATGCTCAATGCAACCCTAGGATACCTTTACATTAATGGAAAAACAGTTCATACATCCTTAAGTGTATTTCAGACATAACTACTTTTAGTGAAGATGTTGGGATTTTTTTTGTTTCAATTATTTTTGTGGAAAATTATTTTAAAATTAATTCTGTTTGTATATTAACCTGGAAATGAATTGCTTCATAGTATATATCTACCAACTAATGGACTGTCGATTCTTCTTTGGAGGAGAGTTTAATTCTCTATTTGAAACACAAAAGATTATTCTATCATAAGAAGGTTTTATGCTTTTCCAGCCCATGTATAATATTTAGAGCAGGAAAATCTGGGGCAAAATCACAGATTCTGACTACCTCCTTTTCCTTCTTTTTCAGGCATACTTCCAGACTCTCCTGATCATTGTCAACAGCAAAGAAAGAAAAGAAAGGAAGAAAGAAAAGAAAGGAAGAAAGAAAGAAAGAAAAAGAATGGCTCTCTGATGAGTTGCTTTTTATTTCTCACTTGGTTTTACATTTTCATGTTTTGAAACTAAGGGTATCCAAGCCTTAAAAGCAAGACACATTGAGCTTCAGGAATATGTTCCTAAATCAGATAAATATGACTTGAAGGTTTAGCAGATTACAAAATGTTATGGTCTGTTTAAGTTGAGTGCAGTTTTGCTGCAGGTTGTTTCCAGTTTTTCTTAGGTGAGGAAAAGCTGTCAAGTGATATCTTTCAATGACACTGAGGTGGTGACTTGGTTTTTTTTTTGTTTGTTTTTTCTCCCGTCCCGCGGGTTCAGTTATTCATCAGGCTCGAGGAGGCACCTCCTAAGAGAAGAAAACCAATGGGGGAAAGAGAGGAAAGAGACCAGGCACATAAAGAAAGACAGAGACAATCTGAGTCGTGTCAAGGTCTCATTTATTAAAAGTAAAGCAGGGTTTATATACCCTGAGTGTAAGGAAGGGAGTATAGAGGGGGGGATGGAGAGTTTTTGCAATAACAAGAACGGGAAATCTCAAGGTTAGGGGTGGGTCAGGCTATTCTTTTGGCCATTGTGCTAACCCAAGCGACACAACCTGCGGTTATTCCGAGAAGTATTTTGTGCAGATGACTCAACCAGGTGCAGTTTGCTCAAGGCTAGAGGGTCTTTGCTTTGTTCCGTTTAACTCTTTGGTCTCTGACAATTCCCCCTTTTCTTTAAAGAACAGTCTTTAAAGATTGGTTGAGAAAACATCCTGTCTTAGGCTATATGGAGGGCCACCTTACTCCTGGCAACATGCCTTGTTGAGCCGGCCAGTACGGCCTCTGTATGTTGTGCCATCCAGGGTAAGCTCCATACTATTCCCGTCATTGGATGCTCTCTAGCTACCTTGGGGTTAACGGGTGAGGAGTTTATGGAACTGAAGTCCTCTCTCAGGAGGGTTCTCAACAGGCCCTGCAGGGCCTTCTAGGTCCTCTAGGCAACGACAATGCACCGAGATTGACAGAATTAACTTGATGTTTATAAAATATGTAAGGCGCTGAAAAAGCTCAAAGGCCAAAAGAATTATACTGGAAAAATTTAAAAAGGTCCCGAAATTAGGCTAGAGTGGTGAAGTCTAGTCCTGGACTTTGGTAAGTATCAACGGTACTAAGGGGCTGATATTGAATAGGTATTATTTTAGTCTTAACTACTGTATCTATTTGGGTTTTTATAAAAGTCATAATTTTATTGAAAAGGAAAGGCCCGAAAGAGAGTAAAATAAGTATACCGAATAAGGGTCCTAACAGGGGTAGGAGATAAGGTAAAAGCCCATTAAGCCCAGTCCAGAGGGGGTTATCAGTCAGTTCCCTTCGTCGTTTGTCCAGATCTTCCTGAAGGTTCTTGATCTTGTCCCGGACAATGCCAGACTTGTTTGCATAAAAGCAGCATCGTTCCTGTAAAGCCAAGCAGATACCTCCCTGTTCTGCGGTTAGTAAATCTAACCCCCTTCTATTTTGGAGGACCATTTCTGCTAGGGAGTCCACTTGGTCCTGTAGATCCTGGATAGTACCAGATAATGCTTGGACATCTCCAATTAATTGTTTTGATAATTGATTATACTTATGTAGAGACACACCTAATCCAGCTGTTCCCGACCCTACGGCTGCAGTAACGCCTAGGGTCGCGAGGAGGGGAATAAATGTAATTGCTCATGTGTGTCTCTTTCCTCCTATCATATCAAAACTAGGGACAGGTAGGGGCTCGTCCCCTGGTACGACACTTATATCTGGGAGTAATAAAGCGAGAACACAATTTCCTGTCCAGTTGGATGGCAATTGGGGATAGGCCAAATTTCCTCCACAGACAAATATTGTGCTGCTGGGGGAGCAAAGAGACGGGGTAGGTTGAGAATAGTTCTTCAATATTTCACAATTATTGGAGGGGTACGTGCCAATATCAACATTTAGGGTATTGTTTTGCATTGCACCTGAGAGGCAGGTTGTAAAATTGCCCATAGGTTGGACCCTAAGAGGGGGACTAGGGGAGCATGTGTCTTTAGTACTCACATTATATGTGGCGGAAATGGCTAAAGGCATAACTCTCCCTGCTGCTAAACAAAGCCAACAATCACTAGCAAGTACAGGGTTAGAGTTGTTGAGTAAAAGAAAGGTGGTGTTTAAAATATCCATTGTATTTATATCTAAATTTGATGCTTGGGACTTGGGCAATGCTAAGGGATGATACGTAAGTTGAGGCAGTTGGGATTCTAGTGATTTCAGTACTTGGATATGTTTAATAGCATCTGTGGGCCCTCCTCCATCAGATACGCCTATGGGGGCCATAAGGGGCCAGCAAGAGGGTTTGCCAATAGTTCCCTCACAGCCGGCAAGTTGCAACTGTGTATGGAGTCTTGTATACCCAAAAAGACCATTGGTCACATGTGTGGCCATTCCTTCAGGGTGAAAGGTTTTGGTCAGGGAGGCTTGAAAGTATTGAAGGCCTTGTTTGCCTATACAAATGGCAGCTGATGTAAAGCAAGTGCTGTGCATTGCTGTGGTATATGCGCAGGATTCTGAGCAATTTTGTCTGGCTTGGCCTGTTTTAGAGGGAACTATTTTTGGTTTATTAATGCAAACCCATTTTGGTTGATGAAATCCTCCAGAATTAGTATGTACTTCTGCACGGAGGTAGGCCACCTTAGTTGTACAATCCACTGTCCGAGTGTAACTACTAGGAGCTTCAGGCCAATATCCTCCTGAGCAGTCACAGGGAGGGCCAAAGAGTGCAGTATAAAGTTCCTTTCTTGAGGGGGGGGTCCAAAGCCTGAATTTACATTTTTTATTATTATTGAGGCTAAAAGCCATAGGGGCACAAGTTTTGGCTGCATCTTTATCTTACCAATTACAGGAATGGTCACGAGTTATTGAGACTCTGCAGCACCGTGGATCCTAGAAGAAGAGAAAAACTTTCTCAGGGAGGGTCCCTGGATTTATTATATGGTTTTATTAATCTTTCAGGTAACCACCTAGCTCCCCCTTCTTTAGAATTATAAATGCAAGCTGATCCTTTTCCCCAGATAATGACTGGGTCAGGGCCGTTCCATTTTCCCATCAGTGGGTCTTTCCATAGGGCCTGGGCTTAGTCTGTTTGTGTGGTGGGATGCCAAAGGCGTTCTGCGGCAGATTTGCCATTAGCGTCAAGAGTTAAAAAGTTTAAGACAAAGAGAGCATGTAATAGTAAAGTCTTATAGTTTCCTTTAAGGGAATATAATGTCTCTTGTGACGCAAGTTTAATGAGGGTGTTTTTTAAAGTCTGATGAGCCCTTTCCACTATTCCTTGTCCTAGGGGGTTGTAGGGGATTCCAGTAATATGTTTTATGCTCATTTGGGAGCAAAATTGTTTGAACTTTTGACTGGTATATCCGGGCCCATTATCCGTCTTTATAGTTTGGGGTTGTCCCATGACAGAAAAAACATATAGGAGATGGTTTATAACATCTTTTGTGGCCTCCCCTAAATGAGCAGAGGCACAAATAAATCCACTAAAGGTATCAATGGTAACATGTACATATTTTAACCTTCCAAAGGAGGGGACATGAGTAACATCCATTTGCCAAAGTTGTCCAGGTATGAGCCCTCTGGGGTTTACACCTACATGGGGTTCATGGAGCAGGGTTAGGCAATTTTTGCAGTTTTTAACAATTTGTCTTGCCTGTTCTCTAGTAATTTTAAATTTTAAGCGCAGGGTATGAGCATTAAGGTGGTGAACAGCATGGGCCTCTTGTGCAAGGGTCACCGGATTAACTGTTTGAGATAAGGTAACTATTTGGGTTGCCAAATCAGCTAATTCATTGCCCCGGGTTAGTGGCCCAGGTAGGCCAGAATGAGCACGAATATGTCCTACAAAGAAGGGGTACGAACGTTGTCTAATAAGTTTTTGCAATTCAAAAAATAATTGAAAAGTAGGTGTAGTAGGCTGAATAACCGGAACCATTTCTAAAACTTGTAAAGCTCTGACAACGTAATGGCTATCCGAAAACAGATTAAAAGGGTGGGTCTTTAATAACCGAAAAACACAAAGCGCAGCAAATAATTCTACTAACTGAGCAGATTTAATGGAAGTATTTACAAAGTGGGGAACATTATCGATAACATATGAAGCTTTTCCATTTTTTGATCTATCAATGAAGATGTTCAAAGTATTGGGTATGGGATTTATTACGGTATTTTTTAGAAAAACGAAAGGAGTAATACTAAGGAATTGAATAAGTCTGTCGCTGGGCATGTGAGTATCAAAACTACCCTGGAACCCAGTGCATAGACCAGCCCAATCATCTTGTCTTTGTTGTAACCAATTAATTTGTTCCTCAGACTAAGGGGTGATTATGATATCAGGATCCTTGCCAAAATATCTGACAGAAGTCTTGAGCCCCGGAAAAATAAGTTGGGATACCAAAAAGGGGTAGGAGGGGAGTACTTTGGACTGAGAGGCAGAGGCATGAATCCATAACAGGGGCACGGTTTTTTGCCACAATAAACCGGTGGGTGTAAATTCTGTGGCAAAAATGATTAAATAAAGGGTCAAGGAGGGGTTGAAGTAACGTATATTTTGTTGTGTAATGGCCTCCTCTAACTTTATTAGGGCTTTTTCAGCTTCGGGTGTAAGTTTTCTGGGGGAGGAAGGGTCAGAATCTCCCTGTAGAATATTAAACAGGGGCTTGAGATCTCCTGTTGTTAATTTAAGGTGAGGACGTAGCCAATTTATGTCTCCAAGGAGTTTTTGGAAATCATTTAGACAATTTAGCTTATTCCTTTTGATTTGAATTTTTTGAGCATATATTAAAGAGTGTTCTAACTGAAAACCCAGGAACAAGAAGGGATAGCAAGTTTGAATTTTTTCTGGGGAGATAAAAAGTCCTCTGTCTTGTAAAGCAATAACTATTTTTTGAGTCACTTGATGTGCCTCCAGTTCTAGTTTGGCAGCAATTAATAGGTCATCCATATAATGTATAATATATATATGAGGGTATTGAACACGAATTGGGTCTATGGATTGAGCCACAAATTTTTGACAAAGAGTGGGAGAATTAGCCATACCCTGTGGCAACACTCACCATTGAAAGTGGGGATTAGGGCCCTTATGGTTTATCACGGGTATGGAAAAGGCAAATCTTTTACAATCTCCAGGTTCGAGGGGAATGGAGAAAAAACAGTCTTTTATATCTATTACAATTTTAAAAAATCCTTTAGGGATAGCTGTGGGAGAGGGCAGTCCAGGTTGTAGGGCTCCCATGGGTGCCATGGTTTTATTAATTTCCCTTAGATCCTGCAGTAACCTCCAACTCCCATTTTTCTTTTTTATAACAAACATGGGAGTATTCCAGGGAGAGGTAGAAGGTTCAAGATGTCCCTGCTCTAATTGTTCCTGCACCAACTGAAGAGCAGCCTTAACCTTTTCTTGAGGCATGGACCACTGGTCTATCCAAACCGGATTGTCAGATTTCCAAGTTATTTTATCGGCTTGGAGCGCAGGGGGAGCAGTGGTCTTTAGGAAAAAAGGTTGGTCCCAAGACCTTTTCTATCCCCTTTAGGGGTGGGTATAATTGGGTGACTAATTCCTTGCTCATGCTTTCCCAGCCCTTTTCCTGGCAAATATCCAGACTTGAGCATCATGTTAGTCACAGTCTCATTAGGACTGAACATGATAACTCCCATTTGGGTCATTATATCTCTCCCCCATAGATTTACAGGGAGTCCGTCCACCACAAAAGGTTTAACTGTCCCAATGTTTCCCTCTGGGTCTGTCCATGTTAATATTTTAGAACTCTGGAGTGTATTTTGAGTCTGCCCAATACCCTTTAAATGGGTAGCGGTGGGTTCCAGAGGCCAAGAGATAGGCCAATGTTGTTTTGCAATGACAGTAGCATCAGCCCCTGTATCTAAAAGACCCAGGAATTGTTTTCCTTCCAAAAAAGTTTTAAAGTTGGTAGAGATTCTGTCAATTGATGTACCCAAAATGTATCTGTTGATCCTGGGGTAGAATTGCCACGCTGGGGATGCTTATATGGGAACTGTCCTGTTACGGGCAGAGGGAGGGCTTGTGCAATGCGTTGGCCTGCCGATATGGCAAGAGGGCCTTGAGAGGCATGAACTAAAATTTTTAATTCGCCTGAATAATCGGTGTCAACCACCGAGGGAATGACAGAGAGTCCTTGCAGTGAGCTTGAAGCTCAGCCTATAATAAGAAAAAACATTCCTGGCAGGGGAGGCCCGAACCTTCCAGAGTTTATAACAACTGTTCCTTCCTCTGAAGTTATAATCCTGGTGGTGGAGGAACAGAGGTCCAGTCCTGCGCTGCCTGCAGTGGCTCGGAACAAGTCTGAGTCAGCGATGTTTGCATCAGAGGCAGATTTTGGGCGGGAAGGGTCATTGGTTGTCCTGGTGGGTAGGTAGGGCCCCGTGCTGGGGCCCATAGCCCGTTTCCCGAGACCGCAGATAAAGGCTGGCCATTTATTTCGGTTTTGGACCGGCACTCTCTAGCCCAGTGACGGCCTCTTTTGCATTTAGGGCAAAGGCCAGGGGGAAGGGGGAGGGGAATTGTCCCAGGAACGTTGGGTTGTTTAATACCTCCAGGGCATTCTCTAGCAAAATGTCCGATTTGTCCACATTTAAAACAGTTTTTAGGGCTAGATATTTGTCCTAGTTTTCCTGAAGGTGGAGTCTGGTTTCGGAGTATGGCTCCAATGTCCAAATTACTAGATTTAGACATTTTATGTTCAAAGGAATCCACATCATTGCAAATTTTAATCATACCATTTAAATCTAGGGTCTTTGTTTTGCCTCTTAAAGCAGCTTTACAGGCTGCATTAGCATTTTCTATGGCCAACTGTCTAACTATAATATCATCTGTATCTACCTCACCTAATATTCTTTCGGCTGCTTCCAACAGTCTGGCAACAAATTGAGAATATGGTTCAATATTGCCTTGTACTACCCTGGAAAGAGAGGTAGTAACCACTCCTGCAGCGGGCACGGCTCTCCAGGCGACCAGGGCAGCCTGAACAGTCTGGGTTAATATTCCTGCAGGGAGTTTTTGTTGTTTTTCCTCTGAGGCAAATTTGCCCCTCCCTGAAATTTTATCAGAAGACTATGAAGCCATTTGTGTATGTTTTTTATTGGTAATGGCTTGATTTTCTGCCTTATCTATAAATTCAGCTTTCCAGGTTAGATATTGACTCCTGGTTAAAACAGACTGTACAATCTTGTGCCACTCATGAGGCAATAAATGTCCCTCACCCCCGAGGCCCTCCAGTACTATTAAAGTAAAAGGGGCGTTAATTCCATAATTCTTAACAGCCGAATGTAGTTCTTTAATTTGTTTAAACGTTAATTTCCTATATGTAATTTGAGAATCTTTCCTTGCCTCCTCCTGATCACCCCCTTCCTCCTCGGAGGCAGAGGAATCTAGGTTTTGTCCCTCCTCCTGCCTTCTGGTGGTGTCCACCTCCTCCTTTCCCGCTTCTCCTTCCTCCCCCTCTTGTTCCCGAGGCTGAGTGTTAGAGCGAGTAATTATGGGGAAGGAGAGGGAAACAGTTTGCGCCCCGGATCTGAGTCTACTATTGCGGCTCTTTGAGGCCGAGGGTGTTTTAGCGGGCTTGTTACCCGAGGCATGGGGGGTAGTCATGGCTTCCCCAACAAGATCCATTTGTAAATCATGAATTTGCAAAGTGAGGTCCCTTAGCTCTCTTTTTAAATGAAGCACGTTTTTTAATTCTGTCACTTGTTTCAAGAGAGAGTCTTTGGATTTAAGGAGACCTTGCACCTCCGGAGGAACAGAAAATGATCTCAACATTTCCTGTGGTGCAGCTGACGGGAGAGGGGGGTCTGGATAGGGGGGAGGAGTGGGCCAGTGAAGGGCCCTTATCTCTGGAGTCTGTGTAGCTGCAGAAACTTGGGGAAGAGGAAAAGGGCCATATCTTTCTTCCTCATAATGCGCTGCCTCCTCCTCTAGCTCCACCTCAGAGGGGGGGTTGAGCATGACATTATCAGGAGAAGTCTTAGGAATAATAGGATAAATATTTTTATAAGGTTTTAGTGGCATATTTTTCTTTTTAGTATTGTTCTTGATGCTGTCTTCTAAAGGGGGTTGGACTTGATCCTCTTTTTCAGGGATTAAAGGTGGCGCCAAGCGGCATCCTGAGGGCACAGGCTCATCAATCAAAGAGGGGGTGCGTGAGCCAGGCCAAAGGCCAGTGACCATAGGTTTTTCATTGTTACTTTCACTTTTGCAAGACGGGCAACGTGACTCCGTTAGGTAATCCTCTGTTAAAACTAGTAAGCGAGCACTGTCACCTCCCTCCTCTGCTTCCTTTAAAATATTTCTAATAACCCCATAGAAGCTAAAGAAGGCCTCAGGGACTTCCTCTCCCTGACGGAGTAAATCATTGATATTTTTTCCTACCTTATTCCAGGTAAGGGGATGGATGTCTGGTCCATGCAAGACCAACCAAGGACACTTTTCTCCAACAAAACAAAAGAATTTTACCAAATCTTTCTTTTTAACTCTTATTCCTCTCTGCCTAAGTGATACTTTCATTTCTTTTATAAATAAAACCTCTTTTGATAACGCTTTGCCCATGGTTGATGGGACGGCAGAACTTACCTCAAGACTCTCCCACGGTGCACGAGCGATGCGGTGTGGGCGTCTCTACCTTAATATAATCGGGGTTCCCTGCTCTCCACTCCGTCCGGTAGGTCACCGTGCCTCGAGCCCCACGTTGGGCGCCACTTCTCCGGTCCCGCGGGTTCAGTTATTCGTCAGGCTCGAGGAGGCACCTCCTAAGAGAAGAAAACCAATGGGGGAAAGAGAGGAAGAAGACCAGGCGCATAAAGAAAGACAGAGACAATCTGAGTCACGTCAAGGTCTCATTTATTAAAAGTAAAGCAGGGTTTATATACCCTGAGTGTAAGGAAGGGAGTATAGAGGGGGGGATGGAGAGTTTTTGCAATAACAAGAACGTGAAATCTCAAGGTTAGGGGTGGGTCAGGCTATTCTTTTGGCCATTGTGCTAACCCAAGCGACACAACCTGCGGTTATTCCGAGAAGTATTTTGTGCAGATGACTCAACCAGGTGCAGTTTGCTCAAGGCTAGAGGGTCTTTGCTTTGTTCCATTTAACTCCTTGGTCTCTGACAATCATTTAATTCCTTGGTCTCTGACAGTTTTTGTTTTTGTTTTGCAAGTCATGGGCTTCAACTCAGAGCCTGAGCATTCTTCTTGCACTTTCTCAAGGCTAGTGCTCTACAAAATGTGCCACAGCCCCACCTCCTTCTGTGTATTCTATGTATGTGGTACTGAGGAATCCAACCCAGGTCTTCCTGCATGCTAGACAACACTCTACCAGGAAGCCAAACTCCCGACCCCAGGAACATTCTTTACTGGGGAATTTTTTTTGACAGTCATGGGACTCGAATTCTGCAGCTGGGTGTTGTTTCTGAGCTCTTCAGTTCAAGACTCCCGCCTTACTCATTGAGCCACAACACCACTTCCAATTTCCAGTGGCTAATTGTCTCCCAAAGTCTATGACAGTCTCACTGAAAATACTACTCAGGCTGGCTTTGAACCGCAATCCTCAGATCCCAGCCTCCTGAGTAGCTAGGATTATAGGGTTGCACCACCATGCCTGGCATGAGAAAATAATTTTGGTGGCCTGTTTCTTGCATCATATAAGAACTTGGGTTTTTTTTTATTCTTTACCACCATTTGTCTTCCAAATCTTTAACAAACTATACAGTATGTTGTCTCATTGGATTTTGCTGAAAAGTTATAACATTTTCACTTTTTTATTTTGGTATTTTCGCAGTTTTGGCTTCTGGGGTGCTAATGGGCCAGTACGAATGGTTGAACTCAGGGTCTAGAGCACTAGATTAATTTTTTTTTTGCTCAAGATTGTCAGTGGATCCAGGAGTGGGCTTAGTGGTAGAGTGGTAGTGTGTGATTAAGTTTATGTGGTACTGAGCAATAGAACCCAGGGCCTCCTACATGCTAGGCAAGCACTTTACCACTAAGTCACATCAGCCCCATTGACAGCCTTTTTTTGTTTTGTTTTTTGGCAGTCCTTGGCATTGTCCTTGGGCTTTCTCAAGGCTAGAGCTCTACCACTTGAACCACAGCACCATTTCTGGCTTTTTGTATGCAGTATGGAAGAATTGAACCTGGGTCTTCATGCAGGCTAGGCAAGCAGTCTACCCCTAGGCTAAACTTCTGGCCCTGTGTTTGTATTTTAAATGTGCAGTGGGGAATAAATATGTATCTGCTGATCTTGAGGATGGTTTTTACCTAGGACTTTTCACAGAGAGGGTTGCTCTGTACAGAATGGTTGAGACTAAATGTTAGGTAAATGAAATCAGCATCCCATCCATCTGAATCCCTCCCAAACATATGCATGTCCTGTGTTGTGCTCAGGGTTACTTTCTCTGTGTGTGAGC